>NW_026942008.1:300000-543857 GCF_024139115.2 Armigeres subalbatus
ATGGAACCACACTTTTTACCTATCTTGATAAGTACTGTAAAGTAGTAGCCGGCAATTTATCGTTTCTTCGTTCCGTTTAATATATCAATGAAATCAACTACAACTAATTTGCTTAACTTTGTAACGTTTACTCTCAATGCAATGGATAGAGGAAATTATGTTGTGACTTTGTGTACTGATTTTAGTAAAGCATTCGATAAAGTTTATATACGTTTATTGCCTTTTAAATTATCTAAGTTGGGTTTCTAGACTACTTAAATGGATCGAGTCATACTTGGAAGATAGAACACAAAAGAGTAAGATTTGAGGGAAATCTATCGAAAATAGTAAATGTAACATCTGGTGTTCTACAAGGATCGCATCTTGGTCCATTGCTATTTATTCTGTTTGTAAACGTTGTTGAATACGTTGTTAGACATCTTCAAGTTTCTATATATGCAGACGATATGAAACTTTTCATGGAGATATATGAAGCCTCAGACCTCGGAATAATCCAAACTGAAGTAGACATTTACTTTAACAGGTGTAACAAAAATCTTTTAGAACTTAATGTTCAAAAATGTATTTCAATTTCATTGACAAGGAAATTAAACTTTATTCACGAAACAATAACTCTTGGCGAAAAAAATGTTGAAAGATACATTACAGTTTAGAGATTTTGATGTTTGTTGATCACTTTAAATCATATTACGTATAAAGCCTATTTCTTGCTTTATTGGCAGGGGTGTATCAAACGTTTTAGTTTGCACTTTAACGACAATAATTGTTAATGACTTGTTAATGGTCCGAATTCCGGTCACTTGATTTTGATTTTCTTCCTTTTTCCGGCAGATTAAACGTGTAGTATTCCTCAAGCTTGTTGACCATGAATTTTTACTTTAACGGGGTGGATAGCGAAACGCTTGGACAAATTATCCTTCTCGATACCCTTCTTATGAAGCCATGTGTCCAAAACTTGAATTTCGGTATCACTTTCAGTTTGCGATGCATCGTAAACAATAATTTTTTACCAAACAAAAAAGTTCTGATTTGAAACTTAACATATGAATACATCGAATGCATGATGAAACAAACCAATACCGTCATGAGCTTCTGAGTAGTAAGTTATTTGATTGCACCGTGTAATGGTTGCTTTTATAAATGATGATCGATATACGAACAGAGTTTGCTCTATGTATATTTTAGAAAATTTAAACTTTTCTGCACCCATTCGCCCATTAAGAAATAGAAACTTGTTTTTTATAAGTAATCATAGAACAAACTATGCGAAACATGCAAAATGTCTTGTTATAACGCATATAGCGATAAAATTTGTTGTGACAATGAATATAAATCTACTTTAAAAAGCATCTTTTGCAGGCTGACGCGCTTGCAAAACGGGACATGTCAAAAAACCTTGTAATAAAATTCTGTGGAAATGTATGGGCGCAAATTTCATTTTCCGTGTAATAAATTAGAAATATTCTAGAGTGAATCATTCACCACTATAATTTTCTATTGTAATAACTTCTTCTTATTATTATTGGCGTTACATCCCCCAATGGGACATTGCCGTCTCGCTGCTTAGTGATCAATCGGCACTTCCACAGTTATTAACCGCGAGGTTTCTAAGCCATGTTACCATTTATGCATTCGTATAGCATGAGGGTAGAACGATGATACTTTTTAGGCCCAGGGTAGTCGAGAAAATTGTCTAGACTGGCACCGGGAACCCTCAGCATGATGTTGCTTTATAGCCGCACATCTTACCGTTAGGCTAAGAAGTTTTGTATTAACTTAGTTGTGGAAAAATACTAAACTACAAATGTTCAACTTGAAATTGAATTTTGAAATTTTATTTTAATTTACTTATAGACATGCATTGAGGATTTTATTATTGACGAATATCGAAAACTTTTCTAATAATGAACAATTGAGAATAACAAACAATAGTCAAAGAACCCTGCCTAAGGCCGGTTTAGGGCATTTTCTAAGAAAAAATGTCAAAAGACATTATATTGATGTCTCGTGACAAATCCCTTTTTCATAAATTTAAGTGGTAAAAAATCTGCGGATGAGAATAACAAGAATCTCAACAAGTAAAGAACATTAACAAAATGTAATTTCAATTATTTCCATGAATATGGTTGGCGCATGACAGTAAGTGTCAAATCTAATTAATTTAAGGTCCTTTTTGATCAAAATTGATTTAAATGACGCTAGAAGTAGCCTCACACCTCGGAAATCTTGTCCATTGATTTTGTTCCCATGTGCTTCCCAAAAAGCGTGACTCATGCAATTTTGTCGCAAAAAGTTAAAAAAAATTCTGGCCAATTTATAGTCTGGTTTACAGCTCGGACTCTCGGAGATTTCCGTCGGATTGTATTTTAAATCGGGCCGAATTTCTAATTTTTCATAACGGAATCCCATAAAGCTTCTGATGCGTGAACTAGTCTTAAAGTACGTGGGGACGTTAAATCTAGCCTTCAATCCTACCAAATTTTTCTTCGGTTTCCTGCCTTAGACTCGATTTTGTTCAGTTGATTTATAAATTATTTTTTCATGCCGTTTTTTTTACAGTGGATGATTTCGAATCATTCAGAAAGACTTTGAATGATTCTTGATGTTTCGAAAAGAATCAAATGATTGAACAATATGTGCCTGTGCCTCATTTTACTGACGTTGATGCGTGACCTGATTTTCAGGAAATACCTGTTGTCATTATCAGTTAAAAACCTTAAGAAAATTCGATCAATAGAAAATACAAACGGAATAGATAGCATTATTTTAAAAGCAACACTAATAACATAACACCTCACACTATTTTTTATGGGTTTTGTCCACTTTCTTTGTTGAGAGATAAGCCCGTTAAATACGGTACGTATGGTCAGCCTAATCTGATACGAGCTAAGCCAACCAACAGGTAATATAACCTAATGTATTATTGTACATATATTTAGCTATATTTATGTAACGGTCTACGAAACGATTGACGACAAATAAAATAAAATTTAAATTGTTTACAATCCTTACTGATCGGCAGATAGAAAAAGTATTCGTGGTGATGCTCATGTGCCGAATTGCGGTAGTTAACGACAAAGGTTGGCGCTATATAGTTAGTGCGGGTTCGTCGCTTGTGATTTTTTCTCGATGTTAAAGTAGTTTGCATGTTTTTGTTAATAGAAGTTTAAATACTAAGTTATTTCAACAACCTGATAAGCATCCGAATGAGTGTTCTTCAGAGAACATACGACTAGTGAACAACATAAATCGTGCCCGTGAAATAACAAATATTCTAGCTTACTAGTACATGGAGACGCATGGTACATTAGAGCATAAGTGCAATTTTCTAGTGACTTAACTTGTTGTGCAAATGCCATCACATCTAGTTGAAGAAGCTACAAAACAACGTGGAACAAGGCCAACACGATGGGTGAGGACGGAAACGAAAAGTGAGAGAATAATTCCGGTGAGAGGTGAGCCAACATAAAGTAGTGCTACTTAGTGCAGTATTCTTGGAAAAGATACACCCAACCGGCGGTTGTTAGATTTTCTAACAATTCTGTATAAGAATCTACCAAAATCTGTATAAGAACTGGGCATATGCGAAATTGTTAGATTCTTATACAAAAAATGTAAGAAAAGCTTACAAAATTGCAATTTCGCATATGATCAGTTCTCATACAGTTTATGGTAGATTCTAATACATAATTGTTGAAAAATCTAACAACCGCCGGTTGGGTGTATTGTTTTTGATGATGCTCGCACAAATATTTTGCTTTGAAACATGTATTAACTACGTTTCACTTAGAGAGGGCGGGGATTCAATCAAGTTTGGGGACGGTGCTCCAGTTCAGTCGCAGACGTTGTCAGGTACAGACGGAATAGTTGTGCTCTGTGCAGCCTTTGAAGTTTCGGTGCCATCAGCAGCGCCATCACGTGCGTTTGCCATCCATTGTTCCCATTGCTTTTCGTTTGCTAGTGCCTTTCAGTCGTAGAAATCGCACCATAAAAACAAAATGAGTGACAGTGTGTTTGTGTATACCGTTCAGTTTCAGTTCCCAGTTGGAAGTCCGCGTCCCTCTTGGGCAGATATCGCCAGCTTTTTGATCGCTCGCTGTACATCAAATTCGTTTCTCGTGATGCGATGGATGAATCCATGAGGAGAAACACAGAGCCGCGAAAGTTTGTGGGACGTGAGTAGGACGTCTGTTGAAGTTCGGATGGAATCGCAGGTACCACTTTGCGGTATGTCCGCGTATTTGATCTGCCGCCGGAAGTCAAAGACGAAAATTTATCGCTGGTGCTCGGATTATTTGGCAAAGTGGATCGTATTGTTAGAGAGAAATTTCCCACGGAATTGGGTCTGGGACACCTGTTCACAGGTGTTCGTGGTGTACACATGGAAGTTGGAAAAAGTATTCCACCATCCATAGATGTCTCCGGTTTAAAAGGAAGAATTTTTTACGATGGACATACATGGACAAGGATACATGCTTTCGGTGTCAAGCAGTTGGTCATCGACGGATTCCTGCCCTCAACAAGTGCGGTTCAAGCCAGGAAAGCGAGAGAACGGTGCCACGTATGCTGGCGTCGTAGCTGGAAAGGAAGAAGAACAAGCATCATCGGAAACTTCGGATGATGACTTCATCGAAGTTCTAGAGGAAAGTCCGAAGTCAGAAAACAGGACACAGTCGGTTGGCCGTGACAACAAACAGGCGATTTAAAAAAAAAACCGTCGTAAGAAAGACGACGTAACACTGGAAGAGGTCCCAATCGTGATTAAGACAGCTATATCCCATCCACCTGCAGATCAGCGACGGGCTCATCTTTCCGCTTTCGGGTCCGGTTCAAGTGCCTGTTCGACAACACGGCCGGAAAAGAAGTGCATCAGCAGAGCATATTATTAATAATATATTATATTTTATGTAATATTTATATTATTTTTTGCTCTCGGCTCCGTAGAGTTTTTCTTAAAACAACTGAGCTTGTTAAATAAACAAATTGAAAAAAACCCGTGTTCAGAGCAGCACAGGTGCAGGTCATTTTTCTTAAAACCATTGATAAATAAGCGAAAGTGCCCAGAATGTTTATGCAAACGTAGTCAATCATTATTAACCACTATCAGAAGTTAATTTTAATACAATTGGATCACCAGAACATGGTTCCGGATGTTCCGGTAACCTGGTTCCCTAAGGGAAGTGGACAAATTTTGAGTAGCTCCAAAACCCATTTTGCGACATATCAAACTTCCTGATTTTGAAGCATGAGCTCAATATATAGATGAATTGTTGAGAGATTTTGTACTTATTGGCCACGTCGGAAAGTGTTCCAAGGTTCCAACCTGGTTCCGTCAGGAAAGTGAACAAGTTTCAATTAGCTCTGAAACCCATCTTGCGATATATCAAACTTCATGATTTTAAAAGACAAGATCAATAGATGAATTTTTGAGAGATGTTGTACCCACTGGCCTCGTCCGGATGTGTTTCCGGGAACCTGGTTCCGTCAGGAAAGTGAACACATTTCGATCAGCTCCGAAACCCATCTTGCGATAAGTGGCTTATGGGTTATGGTTATGAGTTCAATCTTCATGATTTTGGCAAGATCAATAGATCCATTTTTGAGAAATTTTCTACCCATTGGCCACGTCCGGAGGTGTTCCAAGGGACCTTATTCCCTCAGGGAAGTGGACAAATTTCGATTAGCTCCCATTTTGCGACATATTAATCTTCATAATTTTGAAAGACAAGCTCAATTAGATGAATTTTTAGAAGATTTTGGACACTGGCTCCGTCCGGATGTGTTCCCGAGAACCTGGTTCCATCAGGAAAATGGACAAGTTTCGATTAGCTCTGAAACCCATCTTACGATATATCAAACTTCATGATTTTAAAAGACAAGATCAATAGATGAATTTTCAAACTTCATGATTTTGAAGCACGAGCTCAATAGATGGATTTTTGAGAGATTTTGGACACTGGCTCCGTCCGGATGTGTTCCCGGGAACCTGGTTCCCTCATGGAAGTGAACAAATTTCAATTAGCTCCGAAACCCCTCTTGCGGCTTCACAATCTTCATGGTTTCGACAGACAAGATCAATAGATGAATTTTTGAGAGATTTTGGACATACTGGCCTCGTCCGGAAGTGTTCCCGGGAACCTGGTTTTGTCAGGATAGTGGACAAGTTTCGATTAGCTCTGAAACCTATCTTGCGACTTATCAATTTTTATGATTTTGAAAGACAATATAAAAAGATACATTTTTGAAAAAAAAAATTACCCATTGGCCATATCCGGAAGTGTTCTTGGGAACTTGGTTTCCACAGAGAAGTGGACAATTTTCGTTTAGCTCCGAAACCCATCTTACGACATATCAAACTTCATGATTATGAAAACTAAGCCCAATAGATGAATTTTTGAGATATTTTGGACATACTGGCCACGTCCGGGAATGTTCCATTTTGAAATTGTCTATCAAAATCATGGAATTTTATATTTAGCAAGTCAGTAGTGTGTAAATCTTTTGATGTGTCGCAAGTTGGGTTTCGGTGCTAATCGAAATTTGCCCACTTCCCTGAGGTAACCAGCTACCCGGGAACACTTCCTGACGTGACCAATAAGTCCAAAATCTCTCAAAAATTTATCTATTGAGCTTGTCTTTCAAAATCATGAAGTTTGATATGTCGTTAGATTGATTTCGGAGCTAATCGAAATGTGCCTGCACCCCGGAACCAAGCTCCCGGGAACACTTCCGGACGTGGGCAATGTATCCAAAATCTCTCAAAAAATCATCTATTGATCTTGTCTTTCAGAATCATAAATATTGATAAGTTACACAATGGCTTTCGGAGCTAATCGAAATTTGCTCTCTTCCCTGAGGGAACCAGCTTCCTGGGAACACTTCCGGACGTGGCCAATGTATCCAAAATCTCTCAAAAAATTTATCTATTGAGAGACTTTATCTATTATATCCTTCAAAATCATGAAGTTTTATATATCGCAAGATGGGTTTCGCAGCAAATCGAAATGTGTCTATTTCCCTTAGGGAACCAGGTTACCGGAACATCTGGAACCATGATGATTCAATTGTATTAAAACTAGCTTCTGATAATGTTAATTGCATATTATTCGGCAACTCGGCCGTACGAAAATCATTTTTTATTAAATATCTTGGCTGTGCATATGCACAGAACATGTTTAGAAATGGACAAATTGATATGAAATTTGCGAAAAAAGAATCCACGTGTCTTGGAGGGACTCGAACCCTCAACCTCATACTCTCTAGATAGGCGTGATAACCCCTACACAACAAGACCACTTAAAGGTCACGTTTGCGGAAAAGCCATCAGTCACATGTGCTTTACTGTTGTATATCCACAATTCGTCGTCTTAGTCTCAGTTGTTCCATTCCCCTTGGAGGGCGGTCATAAATATAAATTTCGGAAATTATTCAGTAAAATGGTTTTCTTTTAGTATTTTTCGGGTTAAGCAGCCTTTTTTTTAATGATATGGAAATGCTAATATCATCTTCCAAACTTAGACGCACATGTTCATGATAGAGAATTAGAGGCGAAAGTGTAGAATTGATAGTTCCGTTAGGATATAGCAGGCATGAAGAATGTTTTTATAGAAGTCGATTTGAAAGCGAGCGGAGGGCAAATATTTGTGATGGCACATATCACACGACCTTCCTTCTGCCAAGCTCCCGTATGAAGGGGGAGGGAAGAATATCAGTGTGGAAGCTGATATATCTCCACTGGCAAAAGGAAGGTGATTTGACTTGCTCATATGCCATCGCGTGCGGAAGGATTTGCTATCGACGAGTACTGTCTCCAAATTTCTAATATGACATCAGCATTTAGTCGAATAGGATTTTTATTGCACAGTTCTGTTTTCTCATTGCGTTCGTCTCGTCGCAACCAACTTGGCTTCACGTAGAAGTAACACACACGAAATCATTAATTTAGTGTACTACCCTTGGTGGGGGCATCCATCAATTCAGCTGTTATTGGTCGACGGTACAGCAGCAGTGACTTTCTCTGCTTTGTTCTCTTCGAGGCAGCCAAGTTGGTTGCGACGAGACGGACGCAATGAGAAAACAGAACTGTGCAATAAAAATCCTATTCGACTAAATGCTGATGTCATATTAGAAATTTGGAGACAGATTACAGATTACTCGTCGATAGCAAATCCTTCCGCACGCGATGGCATATGAGCAAGTCAAACAACCTTCCTTTTGCCAGTGGAGATATATCAGCTTCCACACTGATATTCTTCCCTCCCCCTTCATACGGGAGCTTGGCAGAAGGAAGGTCGTGTGATATGTGCCATCACAAATATTGCCCTCCGCTCGCTTTCAAATCGACTTCTATAAAAACATTCTTCATGCCTGCTATATCCTAACGGAACTATCAATTCTATACTTTCGCCTCTACCCGGGTAGAAGAAAACAGCAAAATAATATCAAATTTTGCTATTAATATATGAATAACTGAATAGCAAAATATGATATTAATTTGTTTGATATAGTTGCTAAAATAGCAAAAATAATAACAGACATTGCTCTAGCAAATAACTCATAAATAACTCATTTTGCTATTATAATAACAAACCAATAGCAAAATATTTAAAGAACAGAAAATATCAAAATCAGTTATTATTGATATGTTGAAAATGCAAATGATAAATGAATAACAAACTTTGCTATGATTGCAAAATTCGTTCTTTATTTGTTGTTTTGCTCCTTGTTACATTATTATTTATTATTTATTCAGACTAAGGCCGAAGTGGCCTGTGCAGTATATAAGAGTCTTCTCCATTCGGCTCGGTCCATGGCAACACGTCGCCAGCCACGCAGTCTACGGAGGGTCCGCAAGTCATCTTCCACCTGATCGATCCACCTTGCCCGCTGCGCACCTCGCCTTCTTGTGCCCGTCGGATCGTTGTCGAGAACCATTTTCACCGGGTTATTGTCCGACATTCTGGCTACGTGCCCGGCCCACCGCAGTCGTCCGATTTTCGCGGTGTGAACGATGGATGGTTCTCCCAACAGCTGATGCAACTCGTGGTTCATTCGCCTCCTCCACGTACCGTCCGCCATCTGCACCCCACCATAGATGGTACGCAGCACTTTCCTTTCGAAAACTCCAAGTGCGCGTTGGTCCTCCACGAGCATCGTCCAGGTCTCGTGTCCGTAGAGGACTACCGGTCTAATGAGCGTTTTGTAGATTGTCAGTTTGGTACGGCGGCGAACTCTATTCGATCGAAGCGTCTTGCGGAGTCCAAAGTATGCACGATTTCCAGCCACTATACGCCTCCGAATTTCTCTGCTGGTATCATTTTCGGCAGTCACCAGTGAGCCCAAGTACACAAATTCTTTTACCACCTCGATTTCGTCACCACCGATGCCAATTCGCGGTGGGTGGCTCACATTGTCTTCTCTAGAACCTCTTCCTATCATGTACTTCGTCTTCGACGTGTTGATGACTAGTCCGATCCGCTTGGCTTCCCTCTTCAGTCTGATGTAGGCTTCCTCCATCTTCTCAAAGTTACGTGCCATAATATCTATGTCGTCGGCGAAGCCAAATAGCTGGACGGACTTATTGAAAATTGTGCCACTCGTGTTAATCCCCGCTCTTCGTATTACCCCTTCCAAAGCGATGTTGAATAGCAGACACGAAAGACCATCACCTTGCCGTAACCCTCTGCGGGTTTCGAAGGGACTCGAGAATGACCCTGAAACTCGAACTACGCACATCACCCGATCCATCGTCGCTTTGATCAACCGTATCAGTTTATCCGGAAATCCGTTTTCGTGCATTAGCTGCCATAGCTGGTCCCGATCGATTGAATCATATGTGGCTTTGAAGTCGATGAATAGATGATGTGTGGGCATGTTGTATTCGCGGCACTTCTGCAGTACTTGGCGAATGTCGAACACCTGGTACGTGGTGGAGCGTTCGCCCATAAGACCCGCCTGGTATTGCCCCACGAACTCCCTTGCAATTGGTGCTAGTCGACGGCATAAAATTTGGTAGAGTACCTTGTAGGTGGCGTTCAGCAATGTGATTGCGCGGTAGTTGCTACAATCCAGCTTATCGCCCTTTTTGTAGATGGGACACACGACACCTTCCATCCACTCCTGCGGCAGAACCTCATCCTCCCAAATCTTGGTAATGACCCAGTGCAGCGCTCTAGCCAGTGCCTCACCACCGTGTTTAAATAGCTCTCCTGGTAGTTGGTCAACCCCAGGGGCTTTGTTGTTCTTCAGCCGGCCAATCTCCTCCTGGATTTCCTGAAGATCCGGGGCCGGTAGAATTATGTCCTGCGCGCGTTCCCCTAGGACCATCACCATACCGCCATCTTCGTCTGCCACATCGCCATTCAGGTGCTCTTCGTAGTGCTGCTGCCACCTTTGGATCACCTCACGCTCGTTCGTAAGAAGGTTCCCGTTTATGTCCTTGCACATATCAGGCTGTGGCACGTGGCCCTTACGTGAACGGTTCAACTTCTCATAGAACTTTCGTGTGTTATTAGTGCGGTACAGTTGCTCCGTCTCTTCACGGTCTCGATCTTCCTGCTGACGCTTTTTCCTCCGGAAAATCGAGTTTTGTCTGTTCCGCGCCTGTTTATATCGTGCCTCGTTCGCCCTCGTGCGGTGTTGCAGCAATCTCGCCCATGCTGCATTCTTCTCTTCTACTAACTGCTCACATTCGCCGTCATACCAGTCGTTTCTCCGATCCGGGGGCACCGTGCCAAGTGCAGCGGTTGCGGTGCTACCAATGGCGGATCGAATATCTCTCCAGCCATCTTCAAGAGACGCTGCGCCTAGCTGCTCTTCCGTTGGGAGTGCCACTTCCAGCTGCTGCGCGTATTCTTGGGCTAGCCTACCGTCTTGTAGCCGCCCAATATTAAGCCGCGGCGTCCGACTTCGACGCGTGTTGTACACCGTCGAGAGTTTTGAGCGCAGGCAAACTGCAACGAGGTAGTGGTCGGATTCAATATTCGCACTGCGGTAAGTGCGGACGTTTGTTTTGCTCCTTGTTACAATAGCATATAAATAACTAATTTTACTATTACAGGCATACCTCGATAGTACGTACCCTCGATAGTGCGTACCCTCGATAGTACGTACCCTCGATTGTACGTACATTTTACCTCGATAGTACGTACACAAAAAAAAAAATTTTTTTTCGTTCGATTTTCTTTACGATTTTAGTAAAAATTTGAATATGCTGTGATCATAGCACATGCGGGGGTCCTTCATATGTTACGTAATTATTTTACAACTGATTTAAACACCATCGTGAGCTTATAAGGAATTTAGTAGCAAAACTTTGAAAAAGCAGTGTGTCATAAATGTTTGCCAGTCTTACATAATACATATTATACTATCATTTTAAACAGTTGAAGAAACATCTGAAACAGCTGAGCGATGCGGAGCGCGTCCAAACCCTCATAAAGCAGAATATCAGCTAGAGGAATTCTTATGTCTTGGACGCGTTCGCACACGCACTCGTGTGAGTATGTCATCCGGCATAAGAGTGTTACCAACAATAAATGAAATTTTATGGGTATGATTGTCTTAGAAAGCAGATTAGCTATCCGCTTAATTGAACAAGTATTATGTTTATTAATTATTTTATCTATCAAGAAAATTAGTTTCAGTTCTAGAGCCCTTCCCCATGCATTAGTTCACCTGATAGGCCAGAAAATATTTCCTCGAAGAGTAAATTAATTTCATCATGGGAATGGTGATTCATAAAATAGAATTTTCGGCAAGATATTTTACTGTTTAATTAAGTTTACATTAAGTTTAGTTCCATTCTATCCACTTGCCGGTAACATTTTTCTTGAGAAACAAATTAGCAGCGTTACTAAAATGAGGAAAAGTTTTGGTGGAAAATTTCCTCTGAGACGTCTTACTGAGAATTCCGAAGAAGTTTATCATGGAACAATAGTTTCTCCCAAGGGTTCGCCCTGGGATACCTTGGTAGTTTGATCGAAAATTCCATACATGATTTAACTTGATATTCTATCTAGACCTGTATGCCGATTGAAATTTTATCGACCGTGAGGCATGATAGATCATTTTCAGCCAGTGCCAGTGACGTGGTGGTGATTGGCGGCGGCGTGAGTCAGCGTGAATCAATTTCGTGTATAACAAGTTTTCCGGAATTTATCTGGATGTTCCTCCAGGAATTCCTCCGGAAGTTTCTCCGGGAATTCCTACGGGTGTTTTTCCCGATATTTCTCTGAAAGTTCCAACAGGAATTCTTCCGGAAGTTCCTCTAGGAATTTCTCGTCGAATTTTTACGAAATTCCTCCCGACATCTATCTTAAATTATAGCCAAATATTTCTCCGTTAATCCTTCCAAATATATCCTTCATTATTTTCGCGGTAATTTCTTCAGCAATTCATTTAGGAATTCTCTTATAAATTTCCACATCTCCTTTCCCAGAACTTCCACCAGAAAATCATTCAGAAATTCCCATGTAAACCGGGCATTCTCTTTGGAGTTAATCCAGATACTCCATCAAGATCTCTCCATTAATTACTTCGAGGTCTTTCTGGATTTTCTTCAGAAACTCACGTGGAAGCCCTTGATACTCACGCCTCAGGTATTCTTCCAGAAATTCCTCCAAGAACTCTCCCGGAAAATTCTCTTGGAAATTCCTTACAAAATTCGTCTGCAAATTCATCTGGCTATACAAAAATTAAATTTCGCCAAAACCAGTGCTGGAAATACTCGCTTCACGAGTAAGAAAAGAGTGTAATTGGGCCTACCAGAAATGCCATACTCGCGTAAACCTACTGCCTGCATTGCTTGCTTTGTTCGCAAGTACAGGCAGAGCAAAGACAAAAAGCAGGGCAGTATTTTTTTGCGAGTAAAAATCACGATCACAAGTATTTGTGGTTACTTCAACTCACATAAACACAGTAACAATGAACAAATGTGTTCTTGCTCGAACATCCATGAGAATTATGATCCGATGTTGGTTTATGACATTTTTAAATTAGCCCGAATGACTCGCGAAGCTCCACGAACATCTATCGGGGTTCGCTTTTCTGTTTTCTCTGTGAGTAGTAGGTAGGCAAGAAAAGGCAAAACAAGTGTTCGCGAGTATTTTGCATGGCATGGGTTTTGTGAACAAGGTTCACAGATATCCATCACTGGTCAAAACTCTTTCGGAATTACCTACAAAAATTCCCCTTGAAATTCCTCTTAAGGGATTCTCCCGGAAGAACCCGCAGCCATTCTCGAAATTTCTACGGTACTTCGCTTAAAATTTCTATAAAAAAAATCATCCAAAATGCCCCTAAGTATTTTCCGAGATATTTTTCCAGGAATTTGCAGCAATAACTTAAAACAATAACCCCGAAAATTCTTCGAGAAACTCTCCCACTTTTTATTCCAGAAATTTCTCTATGTATTCTCCCAAAAAATCCGCCAATAACTTCCCCGGAAATTACTTCAAGAACTTCTTCAGAAATCTATTTTAAAGTTCCCCCGAAAAGTTCTTCAAAAATTATCCAGGAATTCGTTTCGGAATTACCACAGAATTTATTCAAATTATTCTGCAGAAAATTCATTCAATAACTGCTCCGGGAAGTTCCTTTTTCAGAATGAATAGGAGTATCCGAAAGGATTTCCTAAAGAATTTCTTAAAGTAATTTTTGAAAAATAACGCTTTGTATTTCTTGGTTTTAGTTTGAGTTCGAAAAATCTTGATGGATTCACCTATGGATTTCCTAAGATATTCTCGAAAAAAAAACCTTGAAGAATATCTGAAACAAATCTAGGAGAAATTTGAAAATAAGAAGTTTTTTGAATGAATTTCCTAAGGAATTTTCAGAGGAAAATATGTATGAATGTCAAAACAAATTTCAAATAAAGTTTTGAAATAATTTTAAACTAAAACACGAAAAAAAATCTAGTAGAATTTCAGAGGGTGTTCATGGAGTAATTCTTTTGTTTCCTGAAGAACAAACAGACATTTTCAGAAAAAAGGATCTTTATGTTTGGCCGAGAATGTATTGAATAGTGGCCATATTGCCAAAAATTATCCCACGTCGCACTTAAAGGTTCCTTCAAATCAACGCGATGCGTTTGTTGCTATAGCTGACAGTTTGTCGCTTTGGTAAGGAAACGTCAATAGAGCCAATAAAATCGCAACGACAGTGACAGCGCAGGACAACCTTAAAGCTTTTCATTTACATAAAATCTATAGGTGGAATCCATAAAATACGTCACGTAAAATTTTTGTGATCAACTACTTTTTGTAATAACATGCATAATTATGCATGATGTATAACATATCTTTAAAACGTCACGAATATCACGTAATTTAAGGATGTTCTGAAGCATTAACATACAATATTTCATAAAAACAATAGCCTCATATTTACAAGGACGATAAGTTTGCGCAATGCTATATGTAGGCACCATTTCATGAAAAATCTGAGTCATGCTGGTCCGTTGTGTACTATATCAAATATAAATTTGCTTAGAATACAGAGCCTTCTATCGAAATTTTGGCTTCCGATCAGTTTTATAAACATTACACCACTCCCAAACAAATAGAAAGGCAAAAAAAATTTTTTTTGTTCGGTATTTTTTTGCTTCGATAGTACGTACGCTTCGATAGTACGTACACTAAAGTTACGGAGGTGTACGTACTATCGAGGTATGCCTGTATAACAAAATTTGTTGTTTGGATGCTATTTTATGTTATTTATAAATAACATAGGAATAACTAAATCTGATATCATAGCAAAATTTGTTATTATTATGTTATTTGTTTGTTATTAACCTCTACCCGGGAAATGCTATCATGAACATGTACGTCCAAGTTTGGAAGATGATATTAGCATTTCCATATCATTGTAAATCGTTTAACTTCACGTAGAAGTAACACACACGAAATCATTAATTTAGACATAATTTTGTTATTTGTTTACCATTTGCTTGGTCGCAGATGGTCGCAGCTGGAATAGCCTTTAGAAAAAAGAAGAAGAAAATTGTGAATCCGTTCATCAGACACAGTAAAGTTGTTCGTTGACCATTTACTTGGTTGTGGACGGTCACCGCTCAAATTGGCTTTAAATGACAACTGGAAGTGTAAATAATTTCTCAGAGAATATTTCAAGAGGGAATTCATTTGTTTACCATTTGCTTGGTCGCAGATGGTTGAAGCTGGAATAACCTTTAGATGACAGATGTAGATAAAAGTGTAAATATTTACTCAGAGGATGTTTCTGGATGGGATATGAAGGGGAACATACTTTCATGGAGCATGAAGATAACAAAATTTAGAAGAAAATTGTGTTTCCGTCGAAGAAACATAGTAAAGTTATTTGTTTACAATTTGCTTGGTCGCAGATGGTCGCAGTTGAAATAGCCTTTAGATGACACATAAAAGTGTAAATATTTACTCAGAGGATTACAATGGCGATTACATCTTATATAGTATACCATAAAGTAGCATTTTAGAGATAACTTGTTGGATTTCGATAAAGTCATATTTTTGGATTTATGACCTATGGGGGAACCACTGAGGAGTGCACGCGACCGTATGCGTAGAAAACAATCACACTCATCAAATGCTTTAGCCAAGCAAGCCTTTGGCACAGCATTGATTGATTCGCACTCTATACAAATCCGTCCAGCCCGTTGCTGGGGGAATAGAGTGAGATGTTTCTCGAATAATAAACAAGGTGGGCTCGCTTGACTATGGATATACAACAGTAAAGCACAGTAACGATTGGACAAACCAGGCATCCGAAAGATATTCAATTTGCAAAAAAAGAGCTAACCGGTTGAGCGATGGAGGTTGGTACTCGGATTTTGATGGCTTTTCCGCAAATTTGACTTTTAAGTGGTCTTGTTGTGTAGGGGTTATCACGCCTATCTAGTGAGTAGGAGGTTGAGGGCTCGAGTTCCTCCAAGACACGTGGATTCTTTTTCGCAAATTTCATATCAATTTGTCCATTTTTAAACATGTGTTGTGCATATGCACAGCCAAGATATTTTACAAAATTCTGATACTGGTCTCAATAATGATTGTCCACGTTTGCATAAACATTCTGGGCACTTTCGCTCATTTATCAATGGTTTTAAGAAAAATGACCCGTTTTGCACCTGACCCAGGTGGTGAAGAGTCCTAGTCAGAAAACGCATTATAAGTGAAAAAAAAAATTTACGTTTTTTCTCCCAAGGGGGGACCTTTTGGAAAAAAAACACAATTTCGTCAAAAATCCAAAAACCAAATATACAGAAAGGCAAAGCTTTTTTCACGCTAATCACGTAGTAATCTAACACAGGAGATTCAAAATAATTGATACCAACGGGAAAAAATATATCTTTGTCGATTTTTTAACGAATTATAAATAAATCCTTCTTCCACTCGAAACTTACGATCTGTTTTTTTTTGTGGTTTAAAATTCAGTTTATTTGTCAGATTGATATTAGTATTTTACAAAATTTCGTTTTGGAAGTAATTCAAAAATCTAATTCTAAGTGAAAAACTAAAGCATCAACATCGATTCTATTGTTACCAATTAACAAAGCGGATGAAGTTAATAAAATATTTTAGTATTTTCACACGTGTAGTTTTCCGTATGCCTGGAAGAACAGGTTTAACGAGATCTTCAAATGACAGCCGTCTCCATCCGTCCATGACTTCCGCTGAAAAACCGTCCAAGCCGGTTCGACACGAGCACAGGAAGAGAATTTGTGTTGGAGAGTTTCCGTTGCTTGTATGCCGCAGTGTTGGCATTTTTCGTCCTCTACTCGTTTCATTACGTGCAGCAATCTTCGGAGTTCGATTTTACCATTTACCAGCAAAAAAAGTTGCAATCGCTGCGCAGACGACAACTCCTTCAATGCAATGTTACGCCACGCGCGTGACCAGTCAACTTCTGGACTGTTTCGTTCCACCTTTGGTAACTCCGTTTGGTGGACAAAGTGCTGGTGGATTTGATCGGCGGAGGGGTTTTGTCGGATTTGGATTGGAATTTGGGAAATGTTTGCAAGGATTGATTTTATGTCGGGATTATCTATGGTAACAGGGCGGGGATTTGCGTGGAGTAGGAAGGATTTATAATAGGGAATGGAATCGATCTCCTTGATGTGCCTATTGGTGGCTAAACTGCGACTTTTCAGCGCCAGTGTATGCAAATTCAAGCCGCCGTGCTCCTTCTTTCGAACCATCTGCATAATAGGAACGCGAGCTGGTAATCATCTCCATAGGAACGTCCCCATCGTTGCAGTGACCTTCGCCGTGTGGATACCAAACGGAGGCAGCACAGACGAAAGGTACCACAGTTTTGATGTGCCGAATGTATTCAACATGATCACCTTTTGGTGCAGAGTCAGCATGCGCAAGGACTGTAGCCACATTTGCTGCGCAAACTTTCCAACCAATGCGTTCCAATTAATCGTTGTCATTAGCCGTATAGAGTTTGTGAAGCTAACACCCAGTATTTTGACTACATTTGCTGTTTGCAGCCACTGGGTGTTAATTTGATTTCCTCCGAAAACCCCCACATCTGCCGCAAATGGTTTTGCGCAAATTTAATTTCGCACCGGCGGCAAGTCCAAAGCGACGAAACACTTCCCTCATTGCCTCGATTTGCCATGGTGACGTCACGATAACGCTGATGTCGTCGGCGTAGGTAACGAGAAGGTCATCCCCACACACTTGCTCGAGCCTGCATACCAGAGGATGGAGATAGATGACGAAAAGATGCATGGACAATGGGTCCCCTTGCCGCACCGAATGAGTAATTTCAAACGAACGAGAGAGGCGTCCATTCACAAGTAGCCGGGAAGTGGACCGACTTGCGATGCGCGCGAGAAGAGCGATGAGTTCCTCGTTGAACCCGAGCGACCGCATGGTTTCGAAGAGAAACGAGTGACGCACCCGATCGAATGCATTCTCCAGGCACGAAGGCATTGGGCAGATTGCCGGTGAGTGCTTCATTGAGAAGCAGGTTCAACTCACGGTGGATGACGTTGAACATTCGAAGGTAAAACTCTCGTGGAATCCCATCGCTACCGGGGGATCGTTTCGGTGCGCTCGCTCTGATCGCAGACAAAATTTTAGGAACTTTTTTCAAATAGGCCTAACTGTATTTGACCTTGAATTTTGAATCGACTCATACTCTGTCTATTCACCAAATTTCGTTCCACTGACGTTATTACCGGATAGTCCGCAATCTATTCTTTCTGTTGAGTACATTAGTTGACCAAAATAGTTTGAATTAAGAGCACAATCGCCGTTCCAAAAATCAAGGTCAGAATCAATTACGCCCATTTGAAAAAAGTTCCTAGTCTCTGCTGTCGTGATCTCCTCTGTGCATGCTTCATTCAGTGGATCGTCCGGTGGGATAACCCTCTCACAAACAAACCCGTCCTCGTTGTTGTTTGTTGCTTCTTCCGAATATAGATTCGAGAAAAAAGCAAACAAATTGGTTTCTATTGCTTCTGGATGATCTGCAATCTCGTTTTCAGCCGTTTGCAGCTGCGCGATGATTGTTTTTTTACGTCGTCTTTCCCCCAGCTGGAATATCGACATGGGTTCTCCCGCAAGGTGCGTCTCGTTGATACGCATGAACGCATGGGAAAAATTTCTCTGCAGAGCCAGCATTTCACCTCTTAGACGGTTTATGGTGGCCAACATTTCGGGATGTTGATAGTATCCGTCGTACGCTAGCCTCAGTTGCGCATAAAGATGCTGGTTTATTTATTTATCATCAGACTAAGGCCGGAGTGGCCTGTGCTGCACATAAAAGACTTCTCCATTCAGCTCGGTTCATGACTGCACTTCGCCAACCACGCAGTCTGCGGAGGGTCCGCAAGTCGTCCTCCACCTGATCGATCCACCTTGCCCGCTGTGCACCTCGCCTTCTTGTTTCCGTCGGATCGTTGTCGAGAACCATTTTCACCGAATTACTGTCCGACATTCTGGCTACGTGCCCGGCCCACCGCAGTCTTCCGATTTTCGCGGTGTGAACGATGGATGGTTCTCCCAACAGCTGATGCAACTCGTGGTTCATTCGCCTCCTCCACGTACCGTCCGCCATCTGCAACCCACCATAGATGGTACGCAACACTTTCCTTTCGAAAACTCCCAGTGCGCGTTGGTCCTCCACGAGCATCGTCCAGGTCTCGTGTCCGTAGAGAACTACCGGTCTTATAAGCGTTTTGTAGATAATCAGTTTGGTACGGCGGCGAACTCTATTCGATCGAAGCGTCTTGCGGAGTCCAAAGTACGTACGATTTCCAGCCACTATGCGTCTCCGAATTTCTCTGCTGGTATCGTTATCGGCGGTCACCAGTGAGCCCAAGTACACGAATTCTTCAACCACCTAGATTTCGTCCCCACCGATAGAAACTCGTGGTGGGTGGCATTGATTGACCTCCCTTGAGCCTCTTCCTATCATGTACTTCGTCTTCGACGTGTTGATGACTAGTCCAATCCGTTTAGCTTCGCTTTTCAGTCTGATGTAGGCTTCCTCCATCCTCTCAAAGTTACGTGCCATGATATCAATGTCGTCAGCGAAACCAAATAACTGGACGGACTTCGTGAAAATCGTACCACTCGTGTCAATCCCTGCCCTTCGTATTACTCCCTCCAAAGCGATGTTGAATAGCAGACACGAAAGACCATCACCTTGCCGTAACCCTCTACGGGTTTCGAAGGGACTCGAGAATGCCCCTGAAACTCGAACTACGCACATCACCCGATCCATCGTCGCCTTGATCAACCGTATCAGTTTATCCGGAAATCCGTTTTCGTGCATTAGCTGCCATAGCTGGTCCCGATCGATTGTATCATATGCGGCTTTGAAGTCGATAAATAGATGATGTGTGGGCACGTTGTATTCGCGGCATTTCTGCAATACCTGACGTATGGCGAACACCTGGTCTGTGGTAGAGCGTTCACCCATAAATCCCGCCTGGTACTGCCCCACGAACTCTCTTGCAATTGGTGTTAGTCGACGGCATAAAATTTGGGAGAGTACCTTGTAGGCGGCGTTCAGCAATGTGATTGCGCGGTAGTTGCTACAATCCAGCTTATCGCCCTTTTAGTAGATGGGACACGACACCTTCCATCCACTCCTGCGGCAGAACCTCATCCTCCCAAACCTTGGTAATCACCCAATGCAGCGCTCTAGCCAGTGCTTCACCACCGTGTTTAAACAGCTCTCCTGGTAGTTGGTCAACTCCAGGGGCTTTGTTGTTTTCAGCCGGCCGATCTCCTCCTGGATTTCCTGGAGATTCGGAGCCGGAAGTCGCATGTCCTGCGCGCGTGCTCCTAGGTTCATTACCATACCGCCACCGTTGTCTGCCATATCGCCATTCAGGTGCTCTTCGTAGTGCTGCTGCCACCTTTGAATCACCTCACGCTCGTTCGTAAGAAGGTTCCCGTTTATGTCCTTACACATATCGGGCTGTGGCACGTGGCCCTTACGTGAACGGTTCAACTTCTCATAGAACTTTCGTGCGTTATTAGCGCGGTACAGTTCCTCCGTCTCTTCACGGTCTCGATCTTCCTGCTGGCGCTTTCCTCCGGAAAATCGAGTTTTGTCTGTTCCGCGCCCGTTTGTATCGTGCCTCGTTCGCCCTCGTGCGGTGTTGTAGCAATCTCGCCCATGCTGCATTCTTCTCCTCAACTAACTGCTCACATTCGCCGTCATACCAGTCGTTTCTCTGATCCGGAGCCACCGTGCCTAGTGCAGCGGTTTGCGGTGCTTCCAATGGCGGATCGAATATCTCTCCAGCCATCTTCAAGAGATGCTGCGCCTAGCTGCTCTTCCGTTGGGAGTGCCACTTCCAGCTGCTGCGCGTAGTCTTGGGCTAGTCTACCGTCTTGTAGCCGCCCAATGTTAAGCCGCGGCGGACGACTCCGACGCGTGTTGATCACCGTCGAGAGTTTTGAGCGCAGACATACTGCGACGAGGTAGTGGTCGGATTCAATATTCGCACTGCGGTAAGTGCGTACGTTCGTGATGTCGGAGAAGAATTTACCGTCGATTAGAACGTGGTCGATTTGGTTTTCCGTTACTTGATTAGGTGATAAAGATGCTGGTGCGCATAGTGAAATTCGTCGTAAACGGCTCGTGATTTCCACTTGAAAAACGATTTTATCTTTTGTTTAGCGTACGACAGCCACCATTCCATCCACGACCCGTAATTTCTGCGCTGCCGAGTCCAATATTGCCACTTATAATGGAACTTGGCAACGTTGTCTTCTGTCAGATGGGACCGTAGGGCCCAAAAGCCGCGCCCAGGCTCATGTCCTAGTGGGAAGAGACAGAGTCTTACCGTCAACGCCTTGTGATCGGTAAAGCAACAGACGTGCGTGTATGCAGACTGTAGGTTATTTCGTAGGCTAGTGCTAACGTACATGCGGTCAAGTCGGGATTGTGCGTTCCGATTGACGTACGTGAATCCGAGGTCACGCGGGCACAGCTTTTCCCACGCGTCATGCAACTGCAGTTGTTGGATGGCTGTTTTGAGGGACGGGCTTGTGTTTGGGCTGGATGAGTCGCATGACCGCAGTACACAATTGAAGTCACCAGCTAGGATGACGTTTGCGGTGGAGTGGCGGAGATAGTAGGCCAGCGTGCCGTTGAAAAAAGCTTCTCTTGCTGCTCGCTGCGCAGTGCCGGAGGGAGCGTAGACATTGCAGATGGTTGTGTCTTGCACTCTCAGTGCGATCAGCCGGCTGTCCAAACTCTTCTCGACGTGGGTTACCTGGATGTGTTCCTTCACTGCAACAGCTGTGCCTCTTCCTGTGAGGCCCACATTCGCAAAAACAACATAGCCTGGCAAGGAAAGCTGTTCGTTCTCTACTTCCTGCAGACACACGATATCGAGACTTTGGCTACTGATGAAGGTTCGGAGTGCGTTCAGTTTCGTTTGGTTCGTGATAGTTCCGATGTTTATCGACGCGAGGTTGTAGGACGTGAGAGCCATTTATGGATTTTCGTTCTCGTCCCGCTCGTCGTCGCCGTCGTCGCATCGTTGTTTCTTACCCGGCGGGCGGCCTCGGCTTCGGCTACTTCTAGTCGATGTTGACGAATCGTCCGTATCGTTGCCGGTGGTTCGGCTCTGCGATCGCATCGCATTTGCAGGTTTTTTTTTAAATGTCAACCAAGACCACTTCAGCGCTCTGTGGTTGTGTACGTGACGATGAACTGCGTGCACTTTGTTTTTGCAACTGGCTGGGGGACACCGTACGTGTGATGCTCACGGTCGGTTGGCTTGTTGCTTGATTTAGTGAGCCACGCGGTTCGGTCTGATACGTCGGCTGTGGCAGCTCGGGGAAAGCATCTAGTGATGTTGGTGGTGGAGCGACAGAGCGCTGACCGACCGGTTTGGCGTTCGGGGGTTTCACACCGTTCGCCTTATTCGGTGGTTGTCGTGGCGTAGTTTGCTTCGCTACGTTTGCGTAGCTTTTTTTTTGGACCAGCAGCTTCTTGTTCTGCACACAAGAAATGCCAGTGTGATTCTGCTCTTTGCAGTGTTTGCAGGAGGCAATCTGCCCCTTATACTGGATATACGCTTATTGACTATCGATCGTGACAGACGAATCGATGTTGCGTTTGATCAGCATAGGGGCCGTACACATATTACGTAAGCACTTATGGGGGGAGGGGGGGTTGGTCAATATCTTACTCTCCATATAAATAAAAAATCAATTGTATGAAAAAAATCTTACATGGGGGGAGGGGGGGTCGAAAAACCCAGAAAAAATGCTTACGTAATATGTGTACGACCCCATACGAGCCGAACAGATTCCGAGGCGAATTCCACCAAACTCGAATCCATCCCCACGTCAATTCGCGCAGCGAGATCACTTCCCCGAACGCACTGAGGAACTCAACGATCTTCTCTTCGGAAACGTTTTCTGGCAAATCGTGCACCTTCACTTCAACACTTCCATCTTCCATGGTTATTCGCAACTTGTGCTTCTTCCCCGCAATATCCACTTCATGTTTTCGTCGTGTTCGTCCACGATTTTTTGTGCGAGCGTCAGATCATTGACCTTGACGAACGCACATTGTTCACCGCGGTGGCACTGGAGTCTCACAACATCTTCTTTCTTCAACCCAAGAACTGTGCGACAAAAGCCATGCACCTTTTCGAAAGACGGCTTCACCGGGAAGCGCGAGTAGTCTATACGAAAAGTGTTTTCGCGCCTCATCGCAGTACACTACAAGCGCGCGATGCGGCACGAGTGGATGAAAAATAAACCACCGGATTTAATTCGCTTGACTTTCGGAGAGCGCAATCGAAAACATGTCTGCTGTTCGTAAAAAAACTGTTCTCAAATTGACATTTCAATTTTTTTATGGCTCAAATTCATCTGGGGTGTTACTAGGAAGCAAATAAAGTCACTACATGTGAAATAATAAGTAGAGCTCTTGTTAATAAATAGAAAAACATATTATTTGTTGGTGGCAATATAGTTGCCACTGCCTTATAAAGGGCTAGACTATAACAATAAATATTGTATAAAGGTCACAATGTCGGCATTTCTTTCACTGTCATATACAGGGCTTCATTTTTGTGTGATTTTCAACTTTTCATGTTTTATTGGCTTTTTGTCACTAATGTGTGTTCCATCATCATCGTTATCATCAATACTATATACTTTTACAATAGTAATAATAATTTTATTATTTATAATAATATAATCCACATTATCACACTCGCTCGCGGCTCTCACTTTCGGCGAAGTCGCTCGGCTCACCCTAATGCGTATTTATTTTGGATGCGCGTATGTGCAATGATACTTTCTTCTGAATGAAAAACATTTTATTTTCATCTGAGCTTCAAATCAAATGTGTAGTTTTTTTTTGTGTGTTTTTAGTACATACTTTTTGCTTCGACAGTGTTTGGATGAGAACGGAAAACAAGACAGGTACTTATTCATTCAAGGAAAATGATAAAACGATACGCATCATACGCCGGATTTGTTTTTCGCGTTTCGCGTGGAGGGAGCATGGGTGGATCAACATCTCTGTTCGCGGCTAAAGTAACACACGAGTCAATAGCTGCCTAATAATACAAAGTAATTACAGCGGGAAGTTAAGTTCTATCTTTATGTAACATACATACATAAGCCATACGTACGCACATACACGTGCGTACAGAGCGGGTCTTATCGATTGGAAAGACTATTTTCTTCGGTGGAAGTCGTTTGTGGTGTTGACGCACGGTGCGGGTTGCACCATTCGGTTGCCATTTGTACGAATACAAACGATGTGGAGGGTTAACAGAACAATAGAAAACAAAGTAACAATGGTGTGACAGGGGACGTAACCGGGGTTCAACAGAAAGGGGGTTTAAAAACGATGAAGGTTGCATTTTGATGTATTTTTTGTGGGGAAGTTTGTCTTTTCTTGTCCTTACATTCGAATCAATGCTTATTTACAATCTTACACGCGACAGTGTTCTTTTTTTATTTTTTCTTTAATCTACATTATTCATCAAGTGTGGGTGTGTTTTTTTTGTGGGCGTGTGGAAGGTATAATAAACTAAACAAATTCTTAAGTGGATCGGATGGATCGTCTTATTCTTCTTCGCACATTTCATTTGTTTGTTTTCCTACTTGTTTCTACTTGTGTTTTTATCTAAAAGTTATATAGTAACGAATGTTTCATTTTTTTGGTGGTAAAGTTGTCTTTTCTTACTTCCATTCAAAGGGGGCTTCCTCGTGGTTGTCAACTTCTACTTTCGAGTATATTTAACGTTAAAATTACACTACTAGAGGGTTTGTTTTGTTACTTTTAAGTAGCTGCATTCATAATACATCAATTTTATAATACACTAACTCCGCGGTTTCGCTACACAATTTTGGGGATTTTCGTACCTAATTAAGTATATGTCTTCATTTACTTAGTTACAAAGTGGAAGATGTTTACAAGATTTGCTTTTTGTTTGTTGTGACGGGTTAAGAACCGTAACACACAAACAGATTTTGAACAATTGCATTTTATACATTTCTTTTTAATTTATTAAATATTAGATCACTATATGTACAGAAGAAAAAAAATATAAATTTATATAGATTTAAACAAAAATTTAAACTATGAACAAATGGTATATAATTAACACTACGATTATTAAAGGCGAAGGCAAAATTTACAATCTATTTTCTACAAAGCAATGAGGAAGAAGATGACGGAGCAAATAGCTGTACAATTGCGTTGTGGACTTCTAATTTATTTATTATGACATTTTCCATGCCTTTAATTTGGAATTCTGATTCCGGCGAAGCAGAATATTTTCCTAATGGTTCTGGGTGAACGGTGAAGCCACCTAAACATTTCAGAATTTGTCTTTTATTTTCCTTTGTCTTGACACCATATGTTGCCATGTCCTTCGCATGTCGAATTCGATGGCAAACCGAATTCGTGCCGGTCATTTATGAGTGAGTGTTTCTGCGGCTGACTGACAGGTAATGGGTATTTTTGGCTTTCATTGTTTCTGTTAATGAGTGTAAATGGTGTCCTATTGTCGTTATCCGCAAATGGGGGGAGGGGCGCACATTAGAAGATCTTACTTCCAAAACATGAAACAGTTTACCGGTTAATACACCTAAGCTAGTTATTATATCGATACAAAGTATTAATATCCTAGACTTTGCGAACGGAATGATTGTGAGATTTTATCGTTTTGATTAGCTTTCGGTCTTTCTTTGCCATTATTAAGTAAATAGGGAGGGGTGTGGAGAGAATGACCTCTCGTTTTGTTAAATGGTTGTTTGACTTTTTTCTTTCTTCATTTCTTCTAATATTTGTGCTTCACTACAAATGTAATTTGTACCATTGGTTCACTATATATTTTAATTAGTTTCAAACCACACACGCTTTTTATAATTACTGGAGCAGAGCCATAGTTTCACTCTGTGTATTTTGTTTCTAAGATTTATTACGTTTAACTAGTAATGAGGATTAGTGTTTTTGTTGTTGTTTTAAATCTGGATCATACGATTATCTAATTTCGTCCAAGGTTATAGGAATATTTCAAGAATTATGCTTTTTTTAGCAAATCATGTTTTTCGAGAGTGTTTTTTAACAGCGATTAAGCAATACTTCAATACATACCGTTTTAATAAAATTTCAAACATGCATCATATTCCAAATACTGGTTTATTAACGAAAATTACAACATTTATTTTATGACTTTAGTTACGACATTTATTTTTTTCTTAAAACGTCAGTATTCGCAATACGAGTCATGTTTGAAATTTGAGTCAAAACAGTGCGATAATATATTTTTAATGATTTTGTATTATTGGAAACTGTTGCGCATTGAATAACTGATTGACTTGATTTTTTACAAAGAAAAAAAAAAGAGATTAATACATATCTGGACAACAAACTCAACTTGGTGCCAGGATATGGTTCTGTTTCGAATCCCGAAATATTTTTTTATTAAATTTAGTTTCAATAATGCTTGAGTCATGCTGCAAACATGACATGACAGAACAAAATTTCTTTTGACAGACATCGAATAGCTTTGAAAGGCCATTTTATTGGGAATAACAACGAAATGTCTGTGAATCCGAGTAGGCTCATTATTATTATTCTTTTTCATCTAATCTTCACGTGACAGTTTTGAAATTCAAAATATTAAAATGATTCCCGATAGAATAGGAGCTATGTGGAGTTTGTGGAGCTGTTTTGTGATTTCTTTACAAAATGGTCATATTGTAGACCCAGATCTGAATCTTTTTCAATAATTTATTGTGCGGTACCGAAATCCGTCCACTTTGTACCTTATCAAAGTCATGTAGTCTTTGTATAGGGCTAGAGTGAAGTGCCACCTGATAACGAACCGGATTAAGGAACTGCGGTTTGAGAGAAGCAAGCGGCTTCTCTCCAACCTAAAAAAGGGACAACCAATAATCGTGTTCTCTGTCGAAAAACTATTCAACATAGATGCGGTGTCCAACACGTGCACTGACCGGTTTATTTCGACGAAGAAGGTCGAGGAAGTTCCTGAGCACATAAAGTTTGTTTGGTGTTCGGGGCAGTCGCATCCAATGGATTGGCAATACCCGCAATATTCATCAAAAAGGGTCTAAAAGTGAATTCGAAGGTCTACATCGGCATTTTGAAGGATCATCTAATGCCATGGACCATGGCAAACTTTGGAAAAACCAATTTGTAGTTTTCCAGCAGGATGGAAGAGGACCCAAGATTGGCTGACTGAAAACCTGAATTTTTGGTCGAAGGAGTTCTGCCACAGACCCCCCCCCAGCCCGGGTTTGCATTCTCAGGGTTATTCAATATGTGCCAATATTTAAACTAAGTCAGCGTGGATTCACTTAAATCATTAATTCTCAAGGCATGGGCCTCAATATCAGCATCGTAGCGTCGTATATTACGACCGTGTGTTCTAGGTTCAGACCCCGCTTGGAGCAGGTGATTGAAAATTAGGTATGATGAATCAGGTTTCGAACATCAGTGTCAGTTTGTTCCCATTTTTTATTTTGATATTATACACCAGTGCTGGCAAATTTCGTCTTATTCATTTGAACGCTGAAAAGCACATATATTTGGGATTTGTAACGATTGTTTTTCGGCGAGTAAATACAAAACATTGATTTGCCAGATTGTCCGGTCGTTTCAATCGATTCACTGGCCCTCGACCATCTTCTGCGGAGAAATCTTCCGGTCACTTATTAACTAATAGATAGCCATTATTAGCAATAATGGCTATCTATTCGTGAATAAGTGTTAGTAAGATTTGTTCGCACGCAAATTATTGTTTTGTCTTTACTCGCCGAAAAACGATCGATGCAAATCATAATCAGCAATTCGTGGCGATCGATCTATTGTAAACAAAAGTAAATCTAGTCAACAATTTTTTAACTTGTAGCTTTCCAAGCCTTCTTAATTGGAAACTAGGATATTGGAAAGTGCTTCTTGGAGCCAGAGTTCTGGTAATGGTGGGGCACCAGTAAATTAGGCGTAATCGCTTCATCGATAATTAAGCGTCAGGGAACTTCTTCCACGATTACTTTCGGAAATTTCTTTAGGATAACTTTATTCTTTATTCTTCCGAAAATTGCTTCTGCAATTGTTTTAGCAATTCGTTCAGAAATTCCTTTAAACATTTTTTTGGAATTTCAATCGGAAATTCCTTCAGAAATTCGTATGAAAATTATTTCAAGAAGTCCTTCAGGTATTTTTTTTTTAAATTTCCTCCAGGAATTCCTACTAAACCACTAGGATAAAAATCTAACACCTTTCTTACAAATTGTTATTTTAATTCATGAAGGAATTCCGGAAGGAATATACAAACAAATGTCTCCAAAAAAATCATTTGAACGTTCCTCCAAGAATTTCTTCAGAAATTACTTTAGGAATTCATTCAGGGATTTCTTCGAACATTCTTTTCGGAAAATCTTAGACAATTCCTTATTGCAGGAATTCTTTTGAAAATACCTCTAAGGATTCCTTTGGAAACTTCTTCAGCGAATTCCTTCAGACATTTTTTAAGCAATTTCTTCGAAAATTACTTCACAAACTTCTTAAGAAATTCCTACGAAAATATCTTTTAAAATGCATTCTGGAACTCCTCCTTTAGAAATTCCATTAGATTTTCTTTTGAAAATTTCTTAAGCAATTTTTAGGAAATTTCCTTGCACACTTAATTTTTTTCTGGGATTTCAGCAAAATGTTTAACTTTTACCGAGATTCGCACACCCGGGCCCCAGCAAACATGTTTTTTTACCGAGGTTTCTGTAAGAAATTCAGCAAAAAATTAGCCTAAAGTCAGATAACAAACGTTATTTTTGCCGGAATATCAGTTTATTATTTTGTTGGCGCACGGCTGTGCGGATTTTTGTTGAGCTTCAGAAATAAAAACCAAGTGTGTGGCAATTCTTCTAGCATTCTTCCAGAGATTCCTTCGGAAACAATTTCAGGCATTCCTAGAGGAATGTGAAGAAAATTTTGGAATTCCTTTGAAATTTTTCTCAGAAATTCCTTCAGAACTTCCTCTAGGTATTCCTCTGAAAATTCACTTACAAGCTCTGCAAAAATTTATTTAGGAATCGTCGATAAACAACACACTGAAGATGTCCACAAGTAGTGGAAATTTCCGAAACTTTATTTTAGAATTCCTCAGGGAACTCTTTGCAAATTCCTTTAGAAATATCTTTGACAATAATTTTAAGAATTCCTTTGGAAATTTCTGTGAAAATATCTTTGGAAATCTTTTGGAAACTCCGTCAGGAATTCCTTCGATAATTCGTTGAGTTCTTTCGGATATTCCTTCAGAAATTCCGCTGGAAATACCTTCTTGTGTTCTTTCCGCAATGTCTTCAAAAATTTCTAAGTATTTCCGGAATTTTATTAAAAGCCTTTTTTAGTCTTCATTAAAGAGACTTTCAGCCCTAGGCTGGCTCATCTCCGATATTAAAAGCTACTTTATTCTTTCATCCATTCTCCTGCAGTAATTTTGGAAGGAATTGTGTGTAGTTTTCCTAAAGGAATTATCGAAGAAATTCCTGCAGGAATTCCCGAAGGATTTTCTGAAAGAATCTCTGAAAAAATATCAGATGGAATCCCAAAACATTATCCTAAGGAATTTTCAAAATTACTCCTGTAGGAATTTCCAGGAAGAGTTCCCGAAATTAAAGGGAAATTATTAAACTTTTGCTTCCTATTGAATAAACAGAAGCTACTGAGTTGAGATCTCAGCATCCAATTGAAATCACCGAAGGCTAAGCTCATTTAAGCTTTAGAAACCTCATTTGCCTTTGAGATTTCACGACACAGTTTCTTCAGACTCTAGCAGACTGATAAAAAAGGTGATTTCCTTAGTTTGATGTTTTTTGCATTTCTTGAATTCTGTGACTGACCCTATAAAGGAACTTGTCCTAATACATTTTTTTTATATAATCGCTTCACAGTCATCTCATCACTCTCTCCATAGATGGTATTGTACAGCGCGATCCGGTCCTGGTGGCCAATCATTTTGAACTTGAATCTTTCTACCGACAGTATTCCGAAACCTGCCGTAAAACACCCGGATCAAGCCTCCCAGATCCTCACGGCCCAGGTTCTCCTGGCGAAGATTTCAAACAAACTTTCACGTTAGTAGTACTGGACTTTCCCGTATATAAGGGGCCCCATACACGCTCCGACATATTGTTCGGTCGGAGTATAGTCGCACCCGTCTGTGGGCAAGTTGTACGACTGTTGGACAGTACAACTTGCCCACAGACAGTCCGACTTTACAGGGCGGAGTCAAAGTTGTACAACATGTCGGAGCGTGTATAGGGTTCCTAAGAGAAAAGGAATGTCTGCACTACTCTGCAGGACCGGACCGGTATCCGATGCTCAAACATCTGCAAGCCGGCGGAAAATTGACTCTTCTCGAGGGCATTAATGAAGAGTAGATGGCCGTCACACTGTCCCGAAGAATGGAAAACCAGTCGTTCCTATCCAGCTTTCCACGATCACCATAATGGCGGCTGCTATAAATAATTTTGACAGTAACTGCTTTCGGACACTGAACTGGAATTTTGCGCTTAGCAAACCATTATTTTGTATATCCAACGACTTGTTTATTATTTACAAACATCAATATTTGTGAATGTCTGCATGTCTCATCTTCAAATTTAAATCTTGAATGATGAAACAACATTATATCTTTACAGGCTTTCTTCGAGTAAAGTTTTTACCCGCAATTTCTCAATTCAACAAACGAAGCTTTTTTACTACTATAATATAAAATGATCCAAAAATGTTTTCAGTTGCGGTTAGAACTGGGCTACCTTACTATAAGAAGTGGTGGCAAAATGAGATTTTGTTAATAAAACAGGTCTCGATTAAGGAAGGCGTTTCTTCTGCGCTAGTATTATTGCATCGAAGCTATTGTTATTACAGATAATAAGAGAAAATTAGATCATCTATTCTAAAATTTGATTAATATTTTTTTGATAACTGTGACGTACATCTAAGCATATTGCCATGTTTGTTGCAAAACTTTACTGTCTCCCGTGAGTCAATGAACGGCATTCATTCCTAACATGTTCGGATTCTCATATTTTCAAGTGTGTATGAAAATAGTTTTTGAATATTCTTGTAGTTCGACACCGTCTTCATTAAGGAAAACATAATTTTGTCATAACTTTCAGATTGGTCTCCCTTTGCGCGATCAAAACCATTAATCCTGAGGATAAAAACAATGATGCGACTAGGGAGCTATTTCCACTTTCCAAAATGAATTGAGCAGATGCGGACAAAAGTTCAAGCCTCAAAACAATGTATTTCCTTATGGAATCAGTTCAGTGTATGGAAGCAGTTATGTACTGACAAAATTATTTATAGCAGCCGTCGTTATGGTGAACGTGTAAAAGTGGATTCCGAAAAACCATTTGATCGCTCTCATAATCGTCGCAGCAAAATTCTTGGAGCGGTTAGACAACAGGCGACTGACAGCATTCCTCGAAAGCACTGCCTGGCCGGCTGGATAAGAGACAACGCACGTTCAGCACGTACTTCACGTCGCTTGGCCAAATTTTTGACGATTCTCCCCGCCATCTCCCTAGACGAGAATATCATTCCCATAAAAGAAAGTGTCATGATTTTCAGGGATTATTTCGACTAGGGATCCTATAATGAGAGATATGCAAATACTTTTCCAGGCGATTTAGCAACGCTGTTACTTTTGTTAGCAAACGCTTCCAGCACTGGCCGCAGCGCAAAATGTTGAAGCTTGTATATGACTTTGCATTTGATAACAATTTGGAATATGTTTGTCTGTCCACTAACAGTGTTTAAATAAGCATTATCACTAAAATAAAAGTGCAATACAAATAGGCGAAACACGATACATAAGCTAGATTACTTCTACTCGCGAAAGTAAAACAAATTGTTTATTCGATGAAACTTTTCTTAAAATCTATCTCAATACCTCTCAACCTCGTCTCAATCTGCAGCAATAACAACGTTCATTTGGCTCACGTTTTGATAGTTCTCAATGCTCGATTGGCTTACAATGGCCGCTTTCGCATATCTCTCATTATAGGATCCCTAATTTCGACCGGATCCAGAACTAATGCCAAACGAGGTTGAATCTGATTCAAAATATCTCCCGGTGTAGGGCAAGAGGCGGCCACCCCGCGCGGTACCTACTGTCTCCAACTGGTTTGTTTACATGTTTAGGACTTGATTAAAATTCTGGGGCCAACGTACAACCGATTGATTAGAATCATTTTTGGACATCTGTACAAATAGATCTCTTTGAAGAAAAATCTTGAAAAGACCCGAACAAGACACAAACACAGGCTCGTGTACAAAAACAAAGGATCGTGGGCAAATAACTTTCCTTCTGGGAGAAGACCGACTCCGTACTGGACACACTAACGTCGCCCAGCATCATCGTACTATTTTGAGTCGGAACTACTTGGTCCGCTTACCCAGTAGAAGCATAAAAATTAGAACGCTAGAGTCGCTGCTATCCCGTACAGCATTTGTGATCAACACGATTCAACCATAGCAATCCGGATTCTGCTTAAAGGATTTTGGCGGTACCTTGAATGTCAAATTCATTGTTTTGTTTGTTCTCAAGTTTGAAAATTGGGCTACTGTAAATCAACATAAACGAACTTTTCATTGCCAATTTGAACGCGAAATACAATTAAAAAATTGTTTTCATCATTTTGACTATGCAGCAATGGAGGAATACAGTTCAACTAATTCGTCTTGTTAATTTTAAAATAGTGAAAAAAAATGGTCGCACTGGAACTGCCCGTCGCGTGAATCGAGCATAAATTATGAGAAGGGATTCCGCTCCGAGTTGTCTTATCTCGGTGAGCTTTACAATGTGGAAAATGATTGCGGATGCCAAAAAATGAGCTACAGTGAGAAGTCAGTGTATTGAGGAAGAATGCTACAAAGCAGACAGCTATCACTCGAAGTACGATAAATACGATTTAGTGACAGCTAACTAAGCGCCTTTCTGTGGCAAAATCTACTGTGCGGACTTTTTATGACCGGCATTCGGGATTGTCAAATGCTGATTCTTAGCTCCTGCTAAGCGATTTCGGTCGATCAATCCACAATAGGTAACATTTATGTTTAATACTGGTTTCAAAATGGTTTTGTACAGTAAATCATGGTCTTCAAAAGTGCGCCCTGCTAGCGGTTGTTATTGTGCACATCTATTGTCTACGGGCTTGACAAAACCAGCCAAGAGAAATCCATCGAGTCATCGGGCACCCCGTCTAGGCGGTCGTGATCTCTCCGTAAGGTTTGCAATTTAAAAAAATGAATAAAAATAGACTGACGAAACTACCCATGCAAGATCAATCATAGTAACCCATTAGTCAGCAGACAAAATTTGACAGCTCTACCAGTCGAACTCTAATCGTGGAGGCAAAAACAGTGAAGCAACTCCGTTCAGAAGTGTGCGCGTTCAAAGAAAACTGACACCGTGCGGCAATTTGTGTTCGCCGGATGCGCTCGTCCCGGTATGTACAAAATCTTGGCACTATAGTGACAACAATCAGAGCAACGAAAGAAAGCCCGGTTCCGAACGGCCGACGGCCCTGAGCGACAAGATGCTTTAAAGGAAGCTGAAGAGGAAGACCGAGGAAAAAGTGGCTACATCGTGATTTTCATGATTTTCAGTAAATTATTTGCTAAGTTTCAGCAACGAAACGCCACTTGTGCAGAAATATCGAAAAAAAAAGTTTGCTAATGTTTGGGACGAATGTTGAAATAGGCAGATAATTGACGAAGAAGAGAACTTCAAAATTACCTTTGAAACTTATCCAAACAGACTCTTATTTATAGGTCTTCCAGAGCAAACAAATATTTTGTAGTATAGAAAGAAATTGTGCTTCACAATCAATAAGAAAACAGTGGCAGTTAAAACGCGATAAAACATTGTGCCGAATAATCATTGCTCAGTTACTATGTTAATACTCCTACCTTTAAGAACCTTGTGCTCGATAGAAACAACGATTTGACAGCAAACGCGCTGTTTCAAGTTTGAGACTGCGTCTCTTTGATATTAATACAGCCTCGTTAAGTAGAATGAGTCACGTTTGAGCTCTTATGAAACAACTCATCCTACTCGGTTGGCATTGTACAAACAATACGTGTGAAAGAGTTGGCTTTAAAAATAGACGGCGAGAGTTCGGCTATTTACTTGTAGCGTACCCGCTGAGCTGCGGAGAACGACGGAGGTTCCTTCTTAGTTTAGAGCGGAAAGCACCTGTCTTCACCATACTGGAGTCGTGGGACCAAACCTCACCCAAGGAAGTGTTTACTTTATCCAAAACATTTTTCCAACCAAATCTTTCACATGTTGTACATATGCACAAATCGAGTTTCAGACATAGTTATTATTTACCATTCTGGCTTATACCCAGAATATATGCTACTAACTTTGAATGTACGAAACATCAGTGTTGATTGTGTTGTAATAATGCTCGGTAACAGCTATGTCCGCCATGTTTGGTCATTGTTTCAATGATGTTTTTCTCAAACTGGTGACAGCAAATATTCCATAATTTGACAATTCGGGACCGATTTGCGGTTTGGGAGTGACTTATTTACTAAATAAACATTGGAAGGCTAAAGTAATTTTTTTCTGAAAAAAAAAACACGGTTTGTATTCAACAGAATTAGCAGTGGAATTGACTTTCCTCTATCAGGTAAGGAAATTAATTTAGGAGGAAAACGCTTGCACTCTACGGAATCCATAAAACAATGTTTATTTACAAAACAAGTTACGCCCGAATCGCAAAATGGTCCCGAATCGTTAACGTGTAGTAGCTCCCATTTAAACAATGTAATAATTCATGCAATTCTTGCAATTTTGATGTAATTTTCAGCTAGCATTGTTTGACGTTTAAATAATCAAATTTGATCGTTCATAAATCAACCTGAGAAAAAGTATTCCGCAACAGTCTCCATTAATACGGATACAAAACTTGTTTCTTATACGGATTCGAAAAATTTGCCTCGCTTTTGATTTGTTCGCCCTATTGTGACACCTAAATGTTGTGTTTTGTTGGTTGTTATTCGGTGGTGGTGGTGATGGTGGTTTCCCTTTGTTAAGTAGCAAATAAATTAAGGTGAAAATCCATATTCGATTCTAAACAATGTAGAAATAAACACACATACTCGGCTTAAGTAGTTCAATTTTCATCCGTGTGCTAGCGATGAATGTGTCTGTGTACGTGGCTCTCTTTCTCTCGCTCTCGTTCACTCACTATGGGTTGGATGGATGGTTTCTTGTTGCGCTTGACTCGATTCGTCTCGTCATTGTGTCTCACTTGGTTATATTGGTAATCATTCAGTTTGTGTTCACGTTTTCTGACTATTGTTTGTGTGGCTTTGTGTTTGTTTTAAAAAATAACTAGCAAAAATTTTGATTGCGTTTGATTGTTTACTTAACATTACGAGAAAGAACGAAAATTACTTAAAAATTAAATATTGCTTCGTGTAAACAAACAAAAAAATCCGAAAAATTTAGAGTCAAATGCTTGACGATTGACGTTCCGTCAATTCAAAATTAAAAACAATAACAAACAAAAGAACGCTACTCGCGCGAACATCACACGAACCGATTTAATGGTTGTATCATTCTGACTGTATTGGTAGTGTGTAACTGTTTATAACGACGGTACTATTCAACGTTGCTGTAGTAGTTGTAGCAGTAATAGTAGTAGTAGTTGGTAGGTCGTATACACGAGTATCCGAGAAAAAACGAACAGTGTTGGCGTCTTTATCTTTACAGGTTAGGAGAGGTCTCAAAAGTATATTCACGAATAGCGTTCCTTTCTTTCGCGTTCTGTGGCTGTGTGAGTGTGTCTGTGCGTAGCATATTTTGCCTTTGTTCAACAATTGCAAAACTTATGTTTAAGGTTATGCGTTTCTATCACATGGTCGATTTCAATATTCATAAACAGTAAACGTCTATCTTACAAACGGGTGGTGTGCATTTCCAACCGGTAGCAGCAGTAGTAGTAGAAATATCGGTCCAAATCTGGCAGCTGGTATCATTCGTGAAGGTTCTTACTCAGCAGCAGATTGTTGTGATGTCCGGACAGATGCCGCATCAGTTCCGGCTGCGTCTCGAAGTACAACGTACAGAAGCAGCAGCTGAACCGACCGCCATCGTCCGGAGCGTTGAGTATGTTCCGATGCACCGAACAAAGATGCTTCAACAGGTGAGCTTTCTGTTTGAACATCGCCACGCAGAGCCGACAGGCGAAGGGTTTCTCGCCGGTGTGAACCCGCAGATGAGTCTTCAGGTTCCAACTCATACCGAACGTCTTACCACAGAACTCGCAGCGGTACTCCCGGACGGCATTGTTGCCACCCATACCGCCACCTCCTCCACTGCCAGCGCTTCCTACTCCGGGTCCGTTACCACCGTTGTTGCCGCTGCTTCCGGATCGGGCGTTCAGTTCGGCTTGACAATTCTCCAGGTTTTTCATTTGCTGGATCAGTTCCGCCGGACTGGTTTCCGCATTGGGTCCATCGTGGACGTACGGAATGCCGAGCAGATCGCCGGGACCGCCTGGAAGACCAGCCAGGGCTGCCGTCGGCCATGGATACACGAAGGGAGCGACCGCCAGCTTATTGTCCGCACTGGGCGGTCGTATCCGGTTGTTATTGTTGTTGTTATTATTGTTGTTGACCGCGTGGCTATTCACCAGGCCAATGTCGATGGGTCGGGCAGAGTTCGGAGATCCCGGTCGAACGTCTGTGCGGAAAAGAAGAGAATATTGCGGGTTACATATACAAGAAAAGATGTTCTCTAACCGCTCAAGAATAATAAAACGGCTGGTAAAATGAATTGAAGTTGAAAACGTAAGTTCCACTTACCGGGCAGGTACGTTGGCGCGGACAGGAAGCACTTTCGCGTTCGCAGGTCGTCCGGGCTGAGGTAGCTCGGCACGAAGGGCGGATTCTGGGCGGGAGAGTTATGGAACCCGGGCCGACGCTTCCGATGCGGCGTCACCATCAGGTTGTCCGGTGAGTTGAGGAGCAACTCGTGCTCGAGCGGTTTCAGCTGTTCCGCGTCCGAGTGGATAAAGTACGCTTTCCGTTTGCTGCGGAACGGGTCCAGGTAGCGGGGTAGTAGATTCTGAAAACGGTACAGTATTGTAATATTGTCAAGAGATCCAAAGCGGGGTTATTACTAAATTATAATTACCTTGGTGGGAGCATTGCCTATCGTTTCGACGTCAATATTCGCATCGTCCGAGTCGACGTCCTGAGTTTTCACGATCGACAAGTTCACCGGATCCGACGAACTTCGTCTTCGGTTTCCAATCGACTCAGCGGTATGCCGACCTTCTCGCACTTCCGCACTATCCGCCTCCTCTCCTTCGCGATCTTCCACGTCCAGCTCGTAGTCTTCTTCGTCTTCTGGATCCCGCTCGCCACTCCCACTTCTCCGTCCGCCACCGATGCTCCCGCTCAGGTTCGTCGGTGTTGGTCGATCTGCACTTTCGCCGGCCACCGAGCCCGACCGTCCTCGCTCAGCACCACTGCCTTCGCTTCCGTCGTTCCCACTCCCACCTCCAGCATCGTCATCGCCATCATGCCGCGTTATCTGATGATGATGATGATGGTGGTGGTGATGATGGTGATGGGGCGGTACGTTGTTGTTACTTTTGATTATCGCGTCGTCCACTTCGTCCATGTACTCGCGATCTTCGCGATCACCCTCCTCACTGCTGGCGGAAGTCCGTTCACTTTTCACACTTACTTTCGGAACTGTCCGGTTGGCCCCAGCGAAGGATTCCTGGCTCTTGGATCTCCTTCGCGGGGGATGACTCGAAGCGATGCCCTCATTGCGATTGATGTCCACGTGAGGTTCTGATTTGTTCGATTCTGTAAAATGGGGAGTTAAAATGCGCACTTGATTGATGACCCTGAACACCGATCATACCACTGTCGTTCGAGTCTTCACCGTTTTTCCATATGCTGGCCTTGATCTGTAGCAGCGCTAGCAGGTCCTGCAGGTGATGGTACTCATCGACGGATCGCACGTACACCTGTCCCGAGTATAGAAAGTCCAGCAGAAGCCGGAAGTAGCACACTTTGACATCCGGGAAGTACACGGTGGTAACGCCATCAAGGATCGGCGTTTCCTCCAGGATCATCCTACGATGAGGGAAAAATATCACAAGGTTAGAAAGTTTATCGATTCTATATTGAAGAAGGAACGAACCTAATGAGAGGGCTGGCTGCGGCCAGGACCAGTTTGTGCGCCCGAACAGTCTCCTTGCCGTCGCAGATGAGCAGGAGGTCTGTCGCATGCTCGCCCCGGAATGCTGCACCGATTTCCTGGAGTATGCATTCGCCGTGTTTGCTATATTGCAGCATCAGCATCCTAACTGTAAGAGGAAGAGAAAGGGACGATAAGTATTCATTTGTTTGAGACTACGGGTTCTGCAAAGTAGATGGCAAATCGTATATCAAGAAGATTTTGGACCTTTACTTTTAAGACTTAGATATCAAACAGTATGTTTTACCAAAGAATTACTGCTTCATCGAGATCAAACAACTAGAATAACACCAGAACATCATTATCAGGGAGAGGAAAAAGTAATGACACATGTTACTTGCATCAGCCGTAGGGCTTTCCCTTTCCAAGTAATGCACAGTGCACTTATATGCATAATGCGCCTTAGAGAATGCATTCTAAACGCTGCTCAACTGGGCGATACAAATCAGCTCTAATTACTACTGACACGTTGTCAATGAGACGCAGGGCACTCTAGTCTGTACGAGGGGCGATTGGCGCCCAACAATGCGATCGTTAGTCATCCCGAAAGGCAAGCCGCAAAATCTCGACTTTCTTGGAAGTTGACCGAGATTGGTGAGGTAATGATCGTTCGCAGCGACCTTACTGATGATTATTTGCGTGATTTCCGCGAGTGAAAATGAAGATCAGCAGTGAATGTGATCTTCATTGGCTTAGAATGGTTTTGGTTATGTTTAAAGGCTTTCGAATATCCGGAAAAGTCAATGCGTAGTCCACTGGAGAGGTGGTTGGCGTGTTCGATAAGAAATTTTTATTGGAAAGAAGGGGGGCTTTTTGTTTCTCAAAAGGGAAATCAAAGCTGAAGGATAATAGACAGAAATGTGCATCATTCAACTAGGACAAAACTGTGTGGAAATTTCTGTCTGACAATGGAAAACGGTGAACTATTGACCCTGGGTTTCTGGGTTTCTGGTTGTTGTCGCAGTGAGTTTTTTCTCGAATTTTCTTTACATCCTAATCTGTTAAAAATGTGTTGTAATTTTTATTTATCTTCATGCTCAATTACCAAACAACTGAAGATTAACATAAAACCATATATAAATGGGAAAATGACAATACAGGAATCAGGATGAAAACCATAAAAATTACAAAGTTGTCTTAAATAATGCAAGATTTCCATGAACATAAGAGAATTAAAAACAAACCAAAAACATATTAGCAATTTTAAATGTAAAATTGGAATTTTCTAAGAAGCAGAAAGAAGCAGGAATTTTATAAGAAGCAGTGAGTACAGGCAGTGAAAGTTAAGGCAGCGGAGGAGATGACTACAGTTCAGCGGACGATGGAAGCCAACCAGCCCCCACCTTGAGGGAAGTTAAGGATGCCATTCAACAGCTAAAGACCAATAAAGCAGCTGGTAAGGATGGTATCGGAGCTGAACTCATCAAGATGGGCCCGGAAAAGCTGGCCACTTGCCTGCACAAACTGATAGTCAGAATCTGGGAAACCGAACAGCTACCGGAGGAGTGGAAGGAAGGGGTTATATGCCCCATCTACAAGAAAGGCGACAAACTGGAGTGTGAGAACTTTCGAGCGATCACCATCCTTAATGCCGCCTACAAAGTGATATCCCAGATCATCTTCCGTCGTCTGTCACCATTAGTGAACGAGTTCGTGGGAAGTTATCAAGCCGGCTTCGTTGACGGCCGCTCGACAACGGACCAGATCTTTACTGTACGGCAAATCCTTCAAATCTGTTCGTTGATTTCAAGGCGGCATACGACAGTATAGACCGCGTAGAGCTATGGAAAATTATGGACGAGAACAGCTTCCCTGCGAAGCTTACCAGACTGATCAAAGCAACGGTGGATGGTGTGCAAAACTGTGTGAAGATTTCGGGCGAACACTCCAGTTCGTTCGAATCGCGCCGGGGACTAAGACAAGGTGATGGACTTTCGTGCCTGTTGTTCAACATTGCGCTAGAAGGTGTCATGCGGAGAGCCGGGTGTAACAGCCGGGGTACGATTTTCAACAGATCCAGTCAATTTATTTGCTTCGCGGATGACATGGACTTTTTCGCCGAACATTTGCAAAGGTGGCAGAACTGTACACTCGCCTGAAACGTGAAGCAACAAAAGTTGGACTGGTGGTGAATGCGTCAAAGACAAAGTACATGCTTGTGGGCGGAACCGAGCGCGACAGGGCCCGCCTGGGAAGCAGTGTTACGATAGACGGGGATACCTTCGAGGTGGTCGAGGAATTCGTCTACCTCGGATCCTTGCTAACGGCTGACAACAACGTTAGTCGTGAAATACGAAGGCGCATCATCTGTGGAAGTTGGGCCTACTACGGGCTCCAGAAGAAACTGCGGTCGAAAAAGATTCGCCACCGCACCAAATGTGTCATGTACAAGACGCTCATAAGACCGGTTGTCCTCTACGGACATGAAACATGGACAATGCTCGAGGAGGACTTGCAAGCACTCGGAGTATTCGAGAGACGGATGCTTAGGACCATCTTTGGCGGTGTGCAAGAAGACGGTGTGTGGCGGCGAAGAATGAACCATGAGCTCGCCCAACTCTACGGCGAACCCAGTATCCAGAAGGTAGCTAAAGCCGGCAGGTACGGCAGGTACGGCAGGTACGAGACGGCGTGGAGCGCAGCGAGCGAGATGGGCAGACCAGGTGCAGAACGACTTGGCGAGCGTGGGGCGTATCCGAGGATGGAGAGATGCGGCCTCGAACCGTGCATTGTGGCGTCAAATTGTTGATTCAGTGTTATCTGTTTCGATGTTAACTAAATAAATGAAATGAAATGAAAATTGTTTTTGTTAAAACTACAAAATCTCCATAAATAAATCAATGTTAGCAATAAAAGTTAACAACATTTTCCACAAAATATTTTTTTTACAAGTATTTGCTAATTTTGGGGAACTGCTCCTGAATTTCATCTCACGGCTCCGAAAGCAACTTGATTTGTTTCTTATTTTTGTGATTTTTTCAGCAGTGAGCAAACATGTTTACAATAAAAGGGATTGAATTGGTGCCGTATTTCTTTGTTTCGCGATGAGATGAATATATGGTTGGGGTTCAGCTAAACCGCACAACGCGACTTTTTGATTGACCTATGATATATTGTTCGCAAAAGGGAAACAGAAAATATTTTATGTCAAATCATGCGTACATTTGTGATAGGATATCCTCAGTTATGGCGTTGAACGATATCTGATGCGATTTGTGATTCATTGAATCTGTTACACGAAATCTTTGACAAGAAAATTGTAAAATTTTCATTGGCGCTTGGTGTGATTTGGCAGAACCCCAACCATATGTTCAGTGAGATGGAGCTCGAAACATTTCTCCTATTTTTGGCTATTATGTTCGTAAAAAAATAACATTTTAGGAAATTTTTAGAATATGTATTGCTTTTATCCTAATTTCTAAATTTCCTAGTTTTTATGAAAAAAAACTTCCTCATGAAAAATTTATTTTGCTGGCAAAATTGTGTTAGCTTTGTTGGATGGAAAATATCTGAAAATCGGTATCGGTATCTGAATACTATGGAGCTGATGGCTCTAAAATTCTAACGATGGAAGCCTGATCCGTTTGGAAAGGCAATTCACCACCGGTTACTTGAGTCTGCCGAACACCACAACATCTTGCTCGAGGAACAGTTTGGTTTCCGACGCAGTCGATCCACCGTGCATCAGCTCACCCGAGTTGTCAACATCCTCAGACGGAACAAGTCTGTCTCTAAAACATCCGCCATGACCGAACTCAATGCTGAGAAGGCGTTCGACGATGTTTGGCATAATATACAAACTACAACGCTACAATATTTCCAGCTACTTGGTGAAAATCATCATCAACTATCTGTCAAGGACATTTTGGGTCTCAATCAGCGGAGCGAGTTCCAATGTGTACATTATACTCGCAGGCGATCACCTGGAAGTATTCTGTGGACCCTGCTTTTCAATATGTTTACCTTCGACATGCCAGAACCTCCAGAAGGCTACATTTTGGCTCTCTACGAAGAGAGATAACCTCTCTCATCCACAAAAGTAATCCCTCAAAGATTTTCCACCGGAGGATTGAAAATGGGCCAATGAGGCCGACTAGCTTGGCTTGGCTCTCGACAGAAAGCATATTTTCAGCCAACAGGTTGACAAAACAATGACAAAGTGTAGCATTTTGTTGAAACTTCTGTACCCGCCATTGAACATCCTAGACCGGACCGAGAATTGATCTCGCCATCTCCGGATTGGCAGTCCTACGTTTTTGCTCGCAAGACTATGTAATTGAAACTAACTAAATTAAACTCAAATAAATTTAATCGTTCAAAAACAGTTTGATGCTTTTGCTGAACTTAGTGACCAATATATTGCAGAGGATAAAGCAACCAAAGTGAGGATCTGTTTTTCTATTATCGTACATTACATTTCATCGTTTTTTCCCCTAATTTAACCAATTATGGCCGACATTCTGGCCATTTGCCATGTTTGTCTAGTTTTGTCATTAGGCAATGAATTTATTCTGTCAACCGACTAATAAAATCATGCAATCAAATATGCTTAATAATTTTCTTAAAGTTAGTTGACTTATCTAGAAATTCTATAGCATAAATAGATTGGTAAGTTGGTTTACTCGATCTGTTTGACAGATGAGCGATTTCAATTCGCTGCATATAGGGACACGGCAGATATTTCCGTCCATCGTCGTAAGGGCTAAAACCAACGAAAGCAACGTCCATTTGCTAGAACTCCACCTTGGCAGAACGTTTGTCCTGAGTCCACGATGTGGTACAGATGAGTTTGGCAAAAAAGTGTCTCTTTTATTGGTTTTCGAGACTTGGACGTTATGGTTTGTTATAGTTTTTGAATCGTTGGGAGTGACTTAGCTAAGATGATTAATGTTCACTCCTTGGGTCCTTACCGTCTTGGGATGGGACACAGTTTTTAGTCTAGTGCCCGGGCATGCCTATACACAGATGAATAAAAGTATTCATATGAATTCAAGCAGATTATTATGAAAACAGAACGAAAACTCTATCGTTTACAAAAAGCACAAAACGTGGGGGTCCAAGGTGGCTTCATTGGAGAACTGATCCATGTTTTTGGGACAGTAATGCGTATAGCGGCAGTATGATGGGTTAAAAAATACCACATGAATATTTCCAAAACTTTTGCGAGGCTGCTGAGAATGGAGACTATGCTATAGTCCATATTTCCGGTTTTATGAATATTGTCCACGTTGAAGAAAAGATTTTCTCCACGTGTGAGCGATTGAAAAACAGTGCAGTCGAGAGTTTAGAGTTCATCTTCACCAGTGATCCTTTGGAGCTGTCGACATGACGCGGTCTTTATTCCAGACATCCAATTCGATGAAAGTTGTAGCAGCTACAAACATACACTCTAAAAAATCATCACGTCATATTCACGTGAAAAATCACGTAACTCGTCTGTCTTGAACAAACAACGATTGTTACGTGACGTTAGTAATGCTCACCTAAAATTCACGTAACTTTTACTAAAAATCTTGGCGAATGTGACTGTATACCCACGTAAACATTTTAAGTGAGATTGTGTTAGTGTGATTGCAGCTTCGGCATTTGCGTAAGACCTGCATTGTAAACAAGAATGACAGATACATAACCTAAACATAATGAGGCTTCGCGGAGGTAAGTGATATTTCAGATGCATCTTGGTGGATATTTTCCGTGCCTGCATTTTCCCTCCTTGAAAAAAAACAACGGAAGTTGGTTAAAATTTATTAGATTCGTTGAAAAATGATGTGGAAGAAAAGAAAGCTGCATGGAAGTCTAGAGCTACAGTTTTCCGGTCGCGTTAGTATAAAATTTTCAGTCTTTGTTCCACTACTTTTTGGTTGATTAACAGCGGCAATATTAGCAATTTTCGAGCAAGAAACTGGTTTTAAAATTCTCAGCGATTCTCATTGACATCATTTCTCAACAAATCTGATAAATTCCATTCAACATCCGCCGATAACTTTTTTTTTCTTTAAAAGTGTTTCTGCGGTAACTCCAAAGCGCAATGACCAAATGACGGCATTTCAATGTATCAATGCATCAACAATGCGAAAAAGATTCCCTTTTATGGGCAGTCCCTGTTCATTTTTGTATTCATTCCAATATATTGCAATACATTTCAATAATAATATTGCAATACATTTCAAAACATGTAGTGGTTACCTGCTGTCTTGTAGCTTTCACTAAAATTTCACGTAACCAGTACGTACAAATCACGTCAGGTTCACCTGATCAAACACGTAACTACTTTCAAGTTTCACGTCATTAGTACTGGAAGATCCAGTTAGAATCACCAAATAAATCACGTAACTCAAGGAAACTAAAATTTTCTCGGGTAACTTGTCATTCAGGTCACTCTTACGTGAAAAGTATGGTGGATGAGAACCACATTTGTTTTCAGGTAAATATGACGTGAAGATTTTTCAGAGTGTAGGTTAAGATCGTAAGTCTGCAGTCAATTCCGGTATGCTTCAGCCAAAAGTGTGTGTTGTTACTTAACCTATTTTGAAAGAACCACGATGATAGATTGGTTTGCTGGTTAGGTGAAAGTGGCGTAGCCAGAAAATTGGGTAGGGGGGGGGGGGGGGGGTTGGGGGTTTCTGAACATTTTTTTCTTAAAAAAAAAAATTATTCTAAAAATGTTGTCTCTGGGGAGGGGGGGGTTATGCGCAAAACCACCCCCGTGGCTACGCCACTGGGTGAAAATGTTTCACCAAGTTAGTTTATATACTGTTTGAGGAGCCCCGCGAGTTTTGTACGGTTCCGCAAATATATTCAGAACGAATCTATATCATTTTGTCGAAAGAAATTTCGTCGAATAACATTTAGTCGAATGGCATTTGGTTCTAAACGACATTACGTCGAATGGATGTTTAGTCGAAAATTAATTTTGAGTCCATTAGAATCGCAGTACATTTGATCGAATGACGTTTGGTCGAAAGCAAATAACGTCGACATAACGTCGAATGGACATTTAATCGAAAGCAGGTTCTAGAATGAAGAACTTTTGTATATTTAGTCGAATGACGTTTGGTCGAAAGGAGATTGCGTCTAATGGACATTTATTCGAAAACTAATTTTTAGTCCACTAGAGACGCAGAACATTTGGTCGAACGGAAATTTAGTCGAAAGCAGATTTTAGAATGAAGAATATTCGTACATTTAGTCGAAAGGACATTACGTCGAATGGATATTTGGTAAGCAGTTTCTAGAATGAAGAATCTTCGTATATTTAGTATATTTATATTTAGACGTTTGGTCGAGAGGTCATTATCTCAAATGAACGTTTGGTCGAATGTACATTTGGCCTAAGATTTATTTTCATTCCACTCGAGACCTAGGACATTTGGTCGAAAGGATATTTAATAGAAAGTATGTTTTAGAATTAGGAATTTTCGTATATTTAATCGAAAGGACATAAGGTCGAATGGACATTTGGTCGAATGTAGATTTAATCGAAAGCAGATAATTTTCGTATATTTCGTCGAAAGAAAGTAACTTTAGTCAATAATCATAAAAAAAATTAATGATTTATTGCGGTGTGTCAAAAAGTCACATAATTATTGCTCCAATATTGACCAAAGAAAATTGGTTAATAAAATAAATAAATAATACGATAATGAATATTTCCGACAGGACTTTGATGAACTTCTCTAACCAACTATGATGAATCTATACCACCTCTAGAAAAGACATTAAGTTGCATGATGTTTCATTGAACGAAACTTGGTCGAAAGACATTACGTCGAATCCAGCTTTCCGCGAGCCTCTTATTTGAAGTTTTTGGAGGTCAATGTGGTAAAAAATAAGGCGCTGATAAAGTAAATATTCATTGGCGTAACTACAGGGGGGCTAGGGGGGGGGGCTATAGCACCACCTAGGATCTGGCTAGCCCCCCCTAGAAAATTTGTTACTTTGTTTAAGTATTGCACATATCTAGTCCACTGATTATATACGGGGGTAAATGCTGAGAAAGGATTGTTTTCATTATAAAATTCCTCTCTTCGAAACACTACAGCAAGTTGAATCTAAGGCTTGTTATAAGGCTTGCTCACGACAAAATCTGGATCCATCAAAACACGTTATAACTTATGAAATACCAAAAGAAATACCTCATCAACAAGTGAAATAAAAACTATATTATTTATTAGCATTACAAGTACTTAATGGATAATGGACAATTCCTTAAGATTTTCAAGTTTTTCCAGGGTTTTGTGAGTAATTGTTACCTAAATGCTAAATCGAGCGTATGATCTTAACCTTCCTAACTAATACCAATCCTAAAAGCTGCAGCGCATTTTAATTCACTGTAGGCTTCTTGAGAAAGGTTCGGTAAAACTCTTAGATTTCAAGTAGAGGTAACTAAAAGTTGAATAAGAGAGAGCTTTGTATTCTTTCGGATGGGTTTTAGAAACTCCGCATACTATTTATTTCTCTGAACTCCTATTGTCGCTGCAGCAATGAAACCAGTGAAAATGAATCAGTAGGCGTGAAACAGACCTACTGAGAGAAAATATGTGTTAAATGTTCCTATGTGTTAACAAAAGCTCCTATAAGTTAATTTGTTGCAATTTTTTTTAACTAAATTGAAAATAACGACCAATAAGATGTATTGGGATGTAAAACTGATTTTTTAAATCATCCTAGAAGTTATTCTAACAGAAAAGAAAGGTTAGTTTGTTGTGGTCAGATCGCCGTTTGAAAGCTCGTAGGAATTGTCAGGCCACTGAATTGAATGCTGGCAAAAAGAGTTTAACTTACTAATATTTAATTTATAATGTATTCTAAGTTCGAAGCAAATCAAAAAATCCTTTAAAAAACAGGATCGTGCTTCATATTCTATTTACGGCGAGCACAACACCTATGGTTTTCTTAACCTATCAAGGATTTTGGGAATCCTACGAGATTTCTAGATTTTTGAAACAGGGCTGAGCGTCGATGAACATCATTTGAAATGATAAGAAAATTATTTTGAGCTTTTTAGTGGAATGTTTTCACCTGTCATAAGACGAGTTTATACAATCCCATTGAATTCCACCACTTAATTGTATCTTGACAGATACGTATTTCGACCTCAAAAGTAAGGCCGTCTTCAGTGTCTCGTACTTGACTCGACTAAGTCAAGGCAGATCAAACACGATCAAAACGCACATTTGACCCTGCGATTCCACTTGTATAAACAAACTTCCTCGGCACTGCGTTCTTCATCGATTTATCGATTATATTATCCAAATAGAAATTGTAGTGTTCCCATGTGCTCGTTTTTATCGACTCACCGAAGGCGCGCACTCTTTGTCGCCATTTCAAATTTATTTGACGCAATTTTAAAATAATTGTCTACTTTTCAAAGGATAAGTTTCTTTATAAAAATCAGACAAGAAATCGATCATTTCGCTCATCAAGAGCTCGAGCGTGCGGTAAGGCCCGCCTGTAAAGAAAGTCAAACGGAGGAGGAGTGAAGTCGATTTTCAAAAAGCGAAAACTCAGCGGTCGGCAATTAAACGTCAAAGGTAAGATCCCCAATCCAATTCTCGTAAATCATTCCCAAGAATGCGGTCCCCGTACGTCATCAATAATCGTACGCAGGACCAAACCCGAACCGACGGATAGTAGTTTTTCTTTTAGTCCTCGCTCGGTGGAAGGTTCGGTAAGGTACGCGAAACCGGGTCGCTAGGGAAAGGAAGCTACTAGCTTGAGGGAATGGTAATCCGGACCACTCTCGATTCCGAAATCGGAAGCCTTGCGTCCAGCCGCCACTCCTTCGGCATTTTTAGTTTTGACCATATCATTTGAACTGGACCTCCATCGCTGCGCGCCAAACGTCAGCATCCGCGGCAAAGCCAATCGGCTACCATCGCCACAACCTGGCCATCTTCTCGGCGGAATCCCAACGCATCGCACGCAACGTGAAAAACCTGCGCAGATATGTGAGTTTTTGTTTCATACAAATACAAATACAAGAAATTAATTTGAACACTGCAATCAATAGATTTCATGTTGTTCTGTTGATTGCGCTATTCAAATTAAATCATGAAAAAAATGTTACTTAGGTCCTTTTGAAAAGTTAAGCGAGAAATGTAAGCTTTCAATCCAGTATTTTGCTCCCGATAATGGCGGCGTGAGATCTATTCAATTCGACATTCAAGAGGTAGAAAACATTAGAACTCATCTAGTTTGCCGTGATCAAATGATTTTTTTTGGCAAGGGGCCGTACACATATTACGTAAGCACTTTTGGAGGGAAGGGGGTCTGTCGTTTTCTTACGCACCATATAAATTAAAAATCATTCGTAAAAAAAATCTTACATGAGGGGTGGGGGGATCGAAAAATCCAGAAAAATTGCTTACGTGATATGTGTACGACCCCCAAACAAATAAACGTCAACGATCTTAGAGTAAAATCAGCAGTGATTCAAATCGTTCGGGGCTGTTTGAATATGATTCTGAAACATTAATTTCCCCAGCAGCTGTTGTAGATTCATTTTTATACCAGTCAGCTGACAAAAAAATAAAACTGGTATAAGAGTGAAATCAGTAGTGATTCAGTTTCATTCCAAATTTTCGACCACTATTCTAGTTTAAATCTGGGGAAAAATAGAACAAACTCACTGGTTTCCCCAGCAGTGTTCAGTTCATGTTTTTTCATTCATTCAGTGTTATATCCATGAAATCATGATGTTGCTGCCAAGATTTTACTCTAACGCTCAGTTATATTTTTTGCAGATTTGAACCACGATTGAATCACGAGATTCAAATATTTTTGGTGTGTGAATGCGTCATTTTATCTACGGATCAATCTACTTTGTAATTACGGCGCCTTTTACAGTTCGCTGCAACATGACGCAAGAACGTGACTTTTACATAGGGGGAAAGACGGCTTTGGCAGGTTTTGTTCTATTATTGGCAGGGGGGTTTTTGTCGACCAAATTTTATGAAATTTGGCCACAATATTCTTTGATATGCAAAGAATGTTTAGGCCAAATTTAAGCCTAGTCAGTCATAAAAAAACCCCTGCCAATAATAGAACAAAACCTGCCAAAGCCGTCATTCCCCCTACCTAGAAAAACAGAATCAAACTATTCAGAAAAATTGAACGGAAGAAATAATTCTGAAAGGAAATTTCGATGAGTGCCAATATTTTTTTACTTAATCAAAGCCTACATAGATTAAATTGTGTAAATATTTTTCACCTCTTGAATGTCAAAAAGTAACTCTTAGGTACTCAATAAGCCTTATAAGGCTTGCTGACGATAATCATCTTTCTCTTGCACGCGCACGGAGGGGATAGGATTTGTTTTCAACAAAATCACATTTGTTCTGTGTGCGTGCAAGAGAAAGATGATCAAATGTCAGCAAGCCTTATACTGGAGACAACGATTGCCTAAAAATCTTCTGAAATGGATCAATCTAGGTAACTCATTTTGCACTCTTCTTCTTCTTCTTCTTCTTATTGGCATTACATCCCCACACTGGGACAGAGCCGCCTCGCAGCTTAGTGTTCATTTCCACACACTTCCACAGTTATTAACTTAATGAAAGAAGTGTTCTATGCGCAGCTGGAGCAGACATACGATGGATACCCACTGCGGGACGTCAAAATCGTCATCGGTGACATGAACGCTCAGGTAGGAAGGGAGGAAATGTATAGACCGGTCATAGGACCGGATAGTCTGCATACCGTATCGAACGACAACGGTCAACGATGCATAAACTTTGCAGCCTCCTGCGGAATGGTAGTCTGAAGCACTTTCTTCCCCCGCAAGAATGGAAATCACCTAATCAAGTAACGGAAAACCAAATCGACCACGTTCTAATCGACGGTAAATTCTTCTCCGACATCACGAACGTACGCACTTACCGCAGTTCGAATATTGAATCCGACCACTACCTCGTTGCAGTATGTCTGCGCTCAAAACTCTCGACGGTGTACAACACGCGTCGGAGTCGTCCGTTAGTTTGTTGAGCTTTGTGCCTCCTTTCAAAAGTTCGTTTTTGACGTAAACGCCAAGCCCCGTTGAATAAACGTACAACTCATGATGAAAAAAAAACATCTTTTTGTAACTACATAGTTGCACAAATTACTATTTAGATTTTGATGGTTTCTTAGCAACCGAAATGGCGTCTTCATCTATCTCTCAGTCTAAAATTCCTAGTTTGAAAGAATGCATATTGGATAATTGATAATATTGTTTTGAATCATCGCTGTTAATATTTGTGGAAGTGCTAAACGATTACTGCGCTGCCATTTTTGAATGCTTACATACACTGTGAGAAAATGAGATTCACTATCACCGTAGCATCAGCGTAGTTTGTTTTTGTTTTTCGCTGATAAAGTTTTTGTTGATAAAAAAAACCCTAATTTCAGATACCTATTTATAGAACGCAGAAAATAAAAACAACCTTCCAGTTTACGCATAGTCATCTACCTTCTCCGAATCGTACTACGGCAAACTATGTAAGTACCAAACATCACGATTTCCTTTCCCAAAGCACATCGCTGACCGACCTGTTATTATTATTATTATCATCATTAATAGCTACTAAATCACAACTGGTAGGTGAGCCACTTCTACTCTGAACAACAAAACACACATCCAATCAGAGCCGCTCAATCACTTGTAATTCAGCGCGAAAGAGACGGCAGGTGCAGCGTGCTTGACCTTGGACTTGACTTGAGAGTGTTCTTTGACGACTTCCCACTTTTTTTTCCTACGTTCTGTTTTCTTCTGCCGTAGCCCCGAAGTATCCACCACCACCACTTCTACTACTCTCCGTCCGTGGGGACGTGTGTCATATTTAAGTTGTTGTCTGTGGAGCCATGGGGGAAGAATGATACAATCGCGCCGCTTTTGCGTCCGTCGTCACGGCAACCATCGCCGCTCTCAATGAACGCCATCCAACAGAGTGGTGCAGCAGGTTGCTACTCTTGAGAAATCCACCTGATGACCCCAAGACCTCGTCTCCCGGCGTTCCCCTGGTCACGATCGAGCATCCGCATGACGATCACAGAGCTTCACCCTTTCCTGTCCGTGTCGTTATTCACTTCAGTATGATTTTTTTCACATAGATTGTCTCGCGCACAAAGATTGTCCTAAGCGTTGTAACGTGGACTTTAGAGGGTTGATCAGACACGATCCCACGGTGGCGAAGAGTTGTGCAACCTGACGATTTATCGCACAGCAGCACTGATTGCACATTACTACTACCACTAATTCGACAGCATTGTCGACGTCCACTTCCAGCGAAATGACATTACGTGCGCGACAAGAGGGACAAACCGGACAGAATCGATGATGATGGTGTGAACGAATGACAACAACCGTGACGACTTTCGCCCCTAGCGTGAAGCGTGCTGCGCCGGACTTCCCTTGAGGGTTATCTACGCGAGTAGCGGTTTACCTTCGCGACCACAAGCCCAACTGATCGACGATCAACAAACACATCAGCATGCTTGAATGGTGGAGACGCATGGTCACTCGCTTGGATTCCTGTCATTCGATGAGGAAATAAATCTAAATTCAGTGCGGTCGTACCTACCTACGTTAAGCACACGGAGAACAACCCGGTATCACAATTCAACGAAAAAGGGCTCTCAGGGACGGATTGACTTTCGAATTTTAAACGAATTCTTTCCATCCGATATGCTGACAAAAGTTGTCGAGATGCGTGCTGCGTGTGCGCGAAGGCCTTCCAATTCCAAGCAAGGACGACATTGAGCCGCGGCGAGCGAGCGAGGTGGCGTTTGAAGCGATCGTAAAAGTCGCGATACGAATCACACTTTGAAATTTGATTGGGCGAACAGCAGCACGACTGACGAATCGCTAATTAGGATCGGCTGTGCGGTGGATTTAGAAGCGTCACCTTGGACCGTGTCACCATCATCATCGCCGGTGAAAAAGTTCGGTTGGGACTTGCACACCTGTCGGAATGTGAACGCCGCCGTCGCCGTTGTGGGGCTTTGTTCTTAACCACCACCGCTTGGTAGAAGGTAGACATATGACAGCGATGCGACGTTCGGCCGCTTGGATGGGTGCCACCTTCTGAGCATGTGCCGTGTGAAGCTGATGCATTTCGTTGCGCTGCCAAGCAGATAAGGGGATTTCCTCCGCCGCCGGACCGAACTGCATAATCGTGTGTCGCGGCGTGCGCGCCCGAGAGAGAGAGTGAAAGAGTGAAAGGCATTGTTGCGGCGGCGACCAGGAGAGGATGTGTGTGCAATGGAAAGCTTTCGCTCGGGTCGTGTCCGGTCGTGGACGCTCGTTCGGTTAGATTTAAAACGCGAGAATCAGGGGGATGATCGTGTCGACAGCGCTCCGAATGCAAACCACCCACTTTGGGATGGGTAGGTTCGAGGAGGATTTCAACGGAATCATAGGGGAGGAACTTCTGGTAAGTATTTCGTCAGGCTAGCGGGTTGAAAAGTTGTTTGTAAAGATTTGATGATAAACATGTTTGGGTCATTAAGAAAATATTTACTGAGCTCCACAGAAATCAATACGAAGTTCTGACAATTTTTATATTTTTTTTTGCACATTTTTAGAAAACTTTACCTACTTTCAGGATATCATGGTCGATGTGACATCGTTTACATAACAAGACCACTTAGTGGTATCATTCGGGGAGAATCCATTTGAATCCGAGTACAATGTCCATCACAGTTAGGCTCTGTTCTTATTTACGTTGTTTAGTATTTTTACACGGTTCGCTCCATTATCAAAATATTGTCCAATTTGAAAGAACCAGTACCCAGAACGGTTCTCCCCCACTCCTATTCAAGTCCCCAAAGATAAACAAAAAGCATCGAAGAAAAAGCGGAGAACTATAGAACTGGAGAATATTGCCTCCTACAAACAGCTTCTAGCAACTTTCATTAAAGCATTGTAGCGAGAAGCGTACCAGGTGTAGAGATTCCTAAATTTCCCTCTGGGAAGTTGTCAAAAGAAGACCGAAAAATGTCAGTATTTCTGAGGAGATAAAGTATGGAAACTAATGCTTCATAAGTGTTTATCGAAGCGATCCCGTAAATTAAATCACTTCTCCTGACACAGTAGCTACAGACTCTTTTGAATATATCACGCGACACACGCGATGAAGTGGAGCAGTGATTGTTAGCTGTAAGCATAAGCTTTCGGCGGGGCTCGAAAAAATCCCAGCTTATCACCTAAAGGAATTAAGCATGAACACTTAGGACCCCTGTCTTCAATTTTTCGCTATCCCGCAACTATGGAAAGTGTCGCACAAAATTCCAATCCTTAAGATCCCGATTGAATGTTGAAAACTATCGTGATGTCGTAATGCAATTCGCGATAATGAAATTGTTATAACGACGAGTTTACTCCCATCTTTACTTTCGATTCAACGTACGGGTCTCAAATGCTCAGGACTCTTCAGAGGTAAAGGCTGGTTTACAGTTCGGAAAACGTGTCACGGGATTTGGTTCCCCAAATATTTTTGAAGGGGCGGGAATTTCGTTTTTCGTGGCCACATCAAAAATGCATAGGGGTCCAAATCCCGCGAGATGTTTTCCGAACTGTAAGCCAGCCTCTAGTCTGCTGTGACGAATTATGGTTAAGCCTATAGTATGCTGATCTAAAGGAGAGCGGTGAAGGAAAATTTGCTTTAATTACTGAAAAAAAACTTCTAGCATATGATGCAATGCTTTTTTTTCTCCTGGGTTATTTGAACAAGACGAAGGTGAACATTTGTTGCATTTGAGAAACCGATTAATTCTTTTGAAAACTTTGCATCATAGAATATTTCTCCAAATCCATCAGATTTCGTAATATCTAGCGCAAATGATAGCCTCATGTGTGTACATCAAATCTAAATTTATTTTAACCAAGATCAATGCTCGCGGGGCTTTATAATTTTCAAGATGGTAAAACTTTTTCCAGCGGTCTTCCATACGCATCTTTAAGTTTTCTTCTTCTTTTTCTATGGCTCTACATTTCAACTGGAACTTAGCCTGCTATTCAACTTAGTATTCCATTGACATTTCCCCAGTAGTTAATTGAAAGCTTTTGGCTTTCGTCACTACATGAGCATATATCTTGTGTGGCAAGTACAATGGACACACTATGCTCAGGGAGTCGAGAATGTTTCCTTCCCGAAAACATGCTGATTTGAAACCGAGATTCGAGGTCACCATTTCCAGATTGGCAATCGTACGTCTTTGCTCGCAAGGCTTACTAGAGACCTCACCTTGTAGTATTACAAACTGCAAGACATTTTCAGGCGCCTTATAGACACGATTTATGGTTTTCTAACCAACAAACCATTTTCCAGCGGTCTTCCAGACGTACTTTGTGATTTGGCAAATCACACACCACTTTCTCAGCGGTCTTCCAGACGCTTCTTTTTGTTTTTCAAACCCTAAAACATGGCTTGCTGCTCGCCAATTGACCATTGAGATTTTATTACAAACACAAAAAAAATATTTTCAAAACAAAGCACAACATCCTTTCATGATTGCTTTTCATCCGAAATTGATCGAAGGGCCCAAGATACTTAGTCTACTGGTCTCAGGCTCGGAAGCCCCCTTTCAAGAGGCTCGGAAGCCTCCTTTCAAGAGGCTCGGAAGCCTCCTTTCAAGAGGCTCGGAAGCCTCCTTTCAAGAGGCTCGGAAGCCTCCTTTCAAGAGGCTCGGAAGCCTCCTTTCAAGAGGCTCGAGCCTCCTTTCAAGAGGCTCGGAAGCCTCCTTTCAAGAGGCTCGGAAGCCTCCTTTCAAGAGGCTCGGAAGCCTCCTTTCAAGAGGCTCGGAAGCCTCCTTTCAAGAGGCTCGGAAGCCTCCTTTCAAGAGGCTCAGAAGCCTCCTTTCAAGAGGCTCAGAAGCCTCCTTTCAAGAGGCTCAGAAGCCTCCTTTCAAGAGGCTCAGAAGCCTCCTTTCAAGAGGCTCAGAAGCCTCCTTTCAAGAGGCTCGGAAGCCTCCTTTCAAGAGGCTCGAAGCCTCCTTTCAAGAGGCTCGGAAGCCTCCTTTCAAGAGGCTCGGAAGCCTCCTTTCAAGAGGCTCGGAAGCCTCCTTTCAAGAGGCTCGGAAGCCTCCTTTCAAGAGGCTCGGAAGCCTCCTTTCAAGAGGCTCGGAAGCCTCCTTTCAAGAGGCTCGGAAGCCTCCTTTCAAAAGCTCGGAAGCCTCCTTTCAAGAGGCTCGGAAGCCTCCTTCCAAGAGGCTCGGAAGCCTCCTTCCAAGAGGCTCGGAAGCCTCCTTCCAAGAGGCTCGGAAGCCTCCTTTCAAGAGGCTCGGAAGCCTCCTTTCAAGAGGCTCGGAAGCCTTCTTCCAAGAGGCTCGGAAGCCTCCTTTCAAGAGGCTCAGAAGCCTCCTTTCAAGAGGCTCAGAAGCCTCCTTTCAAGAGGCTCAGAAGCCTCCTTTCAAGAGGCTCATAAGCCTCCTTTCAAGAGGCTCAGACGCCTCCTTTCAAGAGGCTCAGACGCCTCCTTTCAAGAGGCTCAGACGCCTCCTTTCAAGAGGCTCAGACGCCTCCTTTCAAGAGGCTCAGACGCCTCCTTTCAAGAGGCTCAGACGCCTCCTTTCAAGAGGCTCAGACGCCTCCTTTCAAGCTCAGGCACGCCTCCTTTCAAGAGGCTCAGACGCCTCCTTTCAAGAGGCTCAGACGCCTCCTTTCAAGAGGCTCAGACGCCTCCTTTCAAGAGGCTCGGACGCCTCCTTTCAAGAGGCTCAGACGCCTCCCTTTCAAGAGGCTCAGACGCCTCCTTTCAAGAGGCTCAGACGCCTCCTTTCAAGAGGCTCAGACGCCTCCTTTCAAGAGGCTCAGAAGCCTCCTTTCAAGAGGCTCGGAAGCCTCCTTTCAAGAGGCCTCAGACGCCTCCTTTCAAGAGGCTCAGACGCCTCCTTTCAAGAGGCCTCAGACGCCTCCTTTCAAGAGGCTCAGACGCCTCCTTTCAAGAGGCCTCAGACGCCTCCTTTCAAGAGGCTCAGACGCCTCCTTTCAAGAGGCTCAGACGCCTCCTTTCAAGAGGCTCAGACGCCTCCTTTCAAGAGGCTCAGGACGCCTCCTTTCAAGAGGCCTCAGACGCCTCCTTTCAAGAGGCTCAGACGCCTCCTTTCAAGAGGCCTCAGACGCCTCCTTTCAAGAGGCTCAGACGCCTCCTTTCAAGAGGCCTCAGACGCCTCCTTTCAAGAGGCTCAGACGCCTCCTTTCAAGAGGCTCAGACGCCTCCTTTCAAGAGGCCTCAGACGCCTCCTTTCAAGAGGCTCAGACGCCTCCTTTCAAGAGGCTCAGACGCCTCCTTTCAAGAGGCCTCAGACGCCTCCTTTCAAGAGGCTCAGATGCCTCCTTTCAAGAGGCCTCAGAAGCCTCCTCTCAAGAGGCCTCAGAAGCCTCCTTTCAAGAGGCTCGGAAGCCTCCTTTCAAGAGGCTCGGAAGCCTCCTTTCAAGAGGCTCGGAAGCCTCCTTTCAAGAGGCTCGGAAGCCTCCTTTCAAGAGGCTCGGAAGCCTCCTTTCAAAAGGCTCGGAAGCCTCCTTTCAATAGGATCGGAAGCCTCCTTTCAAGAGGCTCGGATGCCTCCTTTCAAGAGGCTCGGATGCCTCCTTTCAAGAGGCTCGGAAGCCTCCTTTCAAGAGGCTCGGAAGCCTCCTTTCAAGAGGCTCCGAGGCCTCCTTTCAAGTGGCCCGGATGCCTCCTTTCAAGAGGCTCAGAAGCCTCCTTTCAAGAGGCTCAGAAGCCTCCTTTCAAGAGGCTCAGAAGCCTCCTTTCAAGAGGCTCAGAAGCCTCCTTTCAAGAGGCTCGGAAGCCTCCTTTCAAGAGGCTCGGAAGCCTCCTTTCAAGAGGCTCGGAAGCCTCCTTTCAAGAGGCTCAGAAGCCTCCTTTCAAGAGGCTCAGAAGCCTCCTTTCAAGAGGCTCAGAAGCCTCCTTTCAAGAGGCTCGGAAGCCTCCTTTCAAGAGGCTCGGAAGCCTCCTTTCAAGAGGCTCGGAAGCCTCATTTCAAGAGGCTCGGAAGCCTCCTTTCAAGAGGCTCGGAGGTCTCCTTTCAGGGGAACCTCAATGAAAGCATAAGTTTGGAGGGTTGCCTCTCAAGAAAAAGATTGAGAACCGCTGTGCTAGACGATAGAAAAGACCCAATCGTACATTCATCGATTGCCAAGAATCGTTCTTACCATCGCCACAGGTAAAAAAAGCACGTTGGTCATGTTTGCATTGACGGATGAAAATACGGGGATGAGAACTTTATCATCGACGCGTCATAGAAGTTAAGTTAGTTCTGCCGAATTGATGGTAGACTGAGCGAAATACTTTCGGAGTACAAAACCTACAACTTTGACCCCAAACGCTAGTGTTTTCGGAACTGCTTGAATGACTTCATCATTTTGACAGTTTGCGATTGAACGTGTTTCATATCGAACGCGGATCCGGGTTCTCAGTTATGTTTTGTGCGATCGGAAAGTAAAGAGTACGCGTCCGATCGCGTTTAGTCCAGCACGCAGAACAATCGCGCGATCGTCGGAATAAATATTTTGTTCTACTTTGCGTAGGTGAGTAATGACTTAACTAGTGAAAGTTTAATTCGCCAGACGTTCTCGATGTTCTATTGACTACCGCTTCTGCCTGGGTTCAATCCTGGGATTGCCCCTATTACAAAAATGTGGCATGGACTATTTTGTTTTTCTTGGAGAATTCCTCGATCTATGCTTCAGTTTATCTACCCTACCAAATAAAAAAAAACTTTTTCCTGTGGTAATGTAGGGATGCACGTCGTCCTACTTTGCTTGCTCCGATGGCCCAGAAATACGGAATGATAATATCATCAAACTTCTCCATATGCAAAATTCAATTGGTCTATCTGTAGGGTACGGGTGCAATTGGTCCTCGTAGTCCAATAGTCTCAGCAACAGCAGCAAGCATTGTCGACAAAGACAATCCTTCATCGAAAAGCGCGAACACTTTATCTATGCACCTCGGTCCTCGAATCTTTACATTTACCACGCAGATCAGTGTGTCTAGCAGCACAGTTCAGGAAAATCTGGTTGAAGCAACTTGATTGTGACTAAATCTAATCACATATGAGTTGCAGTAACCTCTAGACATTCGATGTAATGACTCGTGTGGCATCTTGCACGGTTTACGAAACAGTTCACACTTCTTCAGACTATAGTGAGAACTTGCCGACCCCAAGGGACATTTCCTGGTTTCTTCGCTGTTGCGACTGTTGATATTTAGTACCATCGATGTTTGCTTCGATTGGTAGTTGACTTTTATTGGTACTCAGCTATCCGTGGCCCCCTCCTCAGTGCCAGCTCTTGTTAAATCTGCAGTTCCGCTTTTCTGCTTCAATTCTGTCTCGTTCGATATAAACATGTAGCACAGCTATGAATGAGGTTTTCTCACCTCCAAAAACTTTATTTCTTTCGACGAATAAAGTTTCAAAACTTTCATTTTCCAACATCTTTTTCAATCCACGACGAAATCTAGTCAAAAGTTTCAAAATAGTTTAAAATGGTGCCTTTTTCGAAACGAAGTGACTTTAGTAACTTGAGGTCGAAAAAAGAGACTTTTTAGTGATATATAAATATAAATAGCAAAGAAGCATGCCGATAGGATAATCAAGAAGAAACGCAACTGAACGGTGCAGTGTTGAAAAATTATTAAAAATACGGCGTCATCCGTACTCATTGACATTCACCCCCTATTGTAAAGGGCGCCAAATTTCTACCATTCATGCATGCAAACCGAACCCAAGCGAACTTGCGAATTTCCCATTTTCATCTGCCGAGCCGGTGTTGCACGAGCAGTTCGCAAAAGAAAAACAGCATCCTTTGAAGTGGCGTATTCTCTCTGGTGAATCGCACAGCCCAGTAATGCTGCGGGCTGGGCCAGCTGCATCAGCCCAAACCCCCCGTCGAAATGTCATCGCCGCCCGGCCGCTGCGCTGGTTAACACGGAAGCATTAACCGTGCATTATGGTGCCCACGCACACCCTGCTCCGAAATTGATGCTGAAGTGAGGTGAGTGCGCTTCCGAAGGCCCACATACGATGCGAAAAATTTGTTGGTTTATTCTGTGTGCCGAGATACGGTGCTTTTCTATGCCATTCATAATTCACATTATGCCTATTTTTGAGCATCATCTGCAAATTCGGTCGATGGAGTAGGTTGATTGTAAGCGAGCATATTAGGGTGTTCCAATAGCCTAAAAGAATCCAAATCGCATTTTGGCTTTTATTTGGAAAACGCATCGAAAACATGTATTGGTTGTGTGAAGTTTTCCTTATAATGATTTCAATGTTTGATCTTATGTCCTGAGTTTGCTAAAATGTTTTAGGACCAAACGTCCAAATATGTGATATTATTCACCCTAATGCGAAAACCACTACTTCACTCCTCACGACAGTAAGAGTACCGTCGCTATTAAAGGACCTAAATATAAACCGGTCGGTACCGCGGACGTGAAACGATGACGATGTTTTCGCGTGCCGGTGACCTTGAGTTGCGTACCCACATCCAGCGACATTCATAATTTTGGCATTAGGCAAAACGAGTAAAAAAGGTCCTTTCACTCAGGTTCCAGTACTGCTGCGCGCACCGTTTTATGGGTTATCCCTTTCTTCCCGATTTTGTTTTCCTCCGACATTGTTCATTGTTTGCATTTTAGGGACGCGCTCTTTCGCAAACCCCCTGTTTCCTCCGCGGCGTAATCAAGCGTCCGCACAACGAAGACCCTAGATTTATGCATGTAGGCACGGAGATGATTGCGAAACGTGTTGGGGATTTTGCTCGGTTGAGTTATTACCTTCAATGGAAGAAATTTTCGGCGAACCCCTTTCCTCCTGCAGTTTGTTCCCTTCTCATACAACTTGAATCAACAGCGTGTCGTCGTTGTCGTCGTCATCGTGTGACTCACGCTCGTGTGTAGGCTACAACCAGTTCAAGTTCAACGGTTCACACTCGCTGGAATGGAATGGACGTGTGGGTTTACATAAGAATTGTGAAGGTATGGAAAAAGTGTTATTCATGGGTGTCAAGTTCATGATCAGTCATTTCCCTGGAAGTGATTTTGCCCGCGGAGATCATTCATCTTCCGTAAATTGATGCTGAATAGTTTGGGCAGCGCATAATCATCACCGAACGGATGTTGAGTAATCGGTTGATTGTTCTACACATCGATGAGTATAAAGGCTCCCCCAGACCTAAGCGATTTCATCGCCGCGACGGTGACAACTAGTCGCCGCGATTCTATCGTTTGGTCGCTGCAGGAAATGTTCTATTTACGCTTCCATACCAACGGCGACAGAATCGCTGTCGCCTAGCGATAGAATCGCGTCGCGTGTGTTTGGGAGAACCTTAATACGACGGTTTCATTAGATGTTTTTGAATATCATGGGATATTCGGATTTCGGGCTATTCTCGAGAATCTGTACGGTCATCGTGACCTTTCTTTTTTGAAGCACGCTCTAAATCAACATTAGGTTCGTCGGTTAACCGTTCTCCAAAAAGTGGTAAAGAACCTTTAATGCATGGTTTCCCAAACTGTGGGTCCCGACCCCCAGGGGGGTCGGGAACTGATTGTTGGTGGGTCGCGTGTGTGTGTGTGTGTGTGCTTCATCCTCTATCCCTCACCCATCTGGGGGCGTTGGTTAAGTAGTACTAAAAATAATTTGATCAAATCTCATGCTCCGTAATGGTGCCCTTTTTGTTACGAGGAGTAGCACTACAAAAAGGATTCACTTCTGAAGAAAGATTTCTTCAGAAAGTGTAGGGAATGGGATGCACTAGTTCTTCAGAACAGGTTCAGCAAAACTTCACAAGGACGCCCTTATTCGTAGTAACTACTCAGGGAGTAGAAGGTCGAGAAGAGCCACCGTTGCCTACTAAAGCTTGAACCGGATATCTGGGACTCCCATAATATCCGCGGCAATAGCAGCAAACGATGCCTTGTGCGTATTTAGTTTTTATGTATGGGGCATCATCAATAAAATACAACATAATATAATTGGAACATGCTCACCAAATTAATTCGTCCATTCTTGAGTCCATCATAAATTGGCTCCAATATTCATCAGGGCACGGCAGCTACGGCAAATGATATGAAATGTCCAATGATCAGCAGCGGATATCCAGTAAGAATTCTGAGGTTTTGGCCCAGATACGTAGTTTTTTTCCAGGACTTCAAGCGTTGCAAACGGTTCCCTCCGGACGTCGAACATCCGAAGCAGAACTAAGTCGTTTAACCGAAACTTGGTTCTGCTTTGGATGTTCGACGTCCGCAATCCTTCATGCTTCATCCATCCTCTCCTACGATAACGGTCATTTAGAAAAACGTGGCTCCCCCAGTTCCTGATTTATTCAATGGGCTCACGGGAGGCTTGATCTTGGTACGCAGCGGTTCTCAGCGTCAACTAATTTTTTGCTGATTGTTGGTGGGTCGCGTAGAACAAATATTAATTGCAGCTCGAATGCCGAACCATTTGATCATTTTTTTTTCAGCAACATAATTTCAAGTTCAAACCGCATTTTATTTTAAATATTCATCACCACGCTATTTTAGAAAACATTTATGCCTAAAAGCTGTCCCCTTAATAAAGTAAAATAAAAACATTTTGACAAACAATATCATGTTTGTCATTTTTTTGCATTTGTACATGATACGTGAATATTTTTGTAAAACTTGCCGAAACAGATGACATTCTGATTCAAATAATGTTTAATGCTACTTGGTAAAATGCATTTTTTCATAGGTGGGTCGCGAGACATATAGAATTTTGCTAGGTGGTCGCATACCCAAAAGTTTGGGAAGCTATGTTTTAATGTGTTTTGCTACAGATGAAAAGTAGAAATCAAATCTCGATTTCGGGTGGTTCTTGCAGTTTTGTAGCGTCTATAAATTCATACGTCTATTCAACGATTGATACCAAATTTTCAGATGTATTTTACAAAACAGGGGAAACGTTAACAACAGAAACATCTTTAACATTTTACGGGAAATTCTTTTAATTTTCCTTGGGAATTTATTATTGAGTTTTCTCTGGAATTTTCTTTGAATTCGAAATTCCTTTGAATTTCCAGCTTTATGAGAGAGCCATTTCCAGCTTTATGGGAGAGCTTTATGAGCCAGCAGCTCGGGCGAATTGAAGATCAGTTACTTGCTAGCTCGCATTTAGGCATGGATACTGAGGTTCAATATTCGACAGAAGTCAACGACGTGGGGGAATGGTGGAATCGACATCACCATCAAATTCTCAGGAGCGCCTCCGTCAAATGAAGAGCCTGAGCCCAATCGAATTCTGTGATCAATCTGTTAATTCTGTGGAACATCTAAGTCTTAAAGTTAATCTCAAACAACTGATGAAAATTCAAGGATTTCAAATAGACTTATTATTTTTTTGTTTTGGTTAGGAATTTCTTAATACGCTCTCATTTCACAACAAGAAATGATGAAAGCGAGGCATGATCCTTACTCGCATAAACGTTACAAGACTAAAACAATACAAGAGGCATCCGCCACGGGAATGCGATGATAAAACACCACGTTACCGTTTATTGCCCAAATGGATGATTTTTTTTTCGCACCGCTGTGTAAAAAAACATTTTTAAATGAATTTATCATAAAGTGTGTACCCCCAAATCTCTATCATTGTTGTAGCATTTTGTCTATCGTGAATAGCAGCTTATCGTTTTTATGAGTAATTTTTCATATTTCTCCGGATGCAAGCCTGATCCTGGAAAAAAGATCATGACTTCCCGATAATCTTATTGGAACATCGTCTTCAAGATAGAACATGGAAAAATCTCTTCAATTCAGGAAATTGATTAGGGTTCTGAGAACTTTTCGACATGATTATTATTCAGAGCCAAACCAAAACCCTCGAAATTCAGTTATTAGCCATCTCTTTAGGAATTCCAGTAGTGGCAAATCAAGCTTTAACATAAATTCTTTTTAAGAATCCTTATTTCCAATTTATAATCTTTTTGTTGAACTAAACACTAAGCTTGAATCAAATTAATTTTCATCAAAAGATACCAATAATAATCCCAATTATTTGTCTTTATTTTTCAATGCCTCATCAGAAGCCTGAATCCTGAAAATATTCAGACATTTATTTTAATTCAAAGTGTTTCTTCATCTGGACAAAACTCGCCGATTTTGTTTATGGATTTATCTTCACGAACCTGCACATAGTAACCCATGAGTCAGCAGACAAAGTAGAACTCGAATCGTGATGGCGAAAACAGTGAAGCCCGTTCAGCCCGCGCGCGCTCAAAGAACGGCACCCCACCGCGTCGATAATGGACACTGTCCGGAACTTTGTGGACGCCGGATACGCCCGTTCCAGCATCAACAACATCTTGGCACTATTAGACAACTATCAGGAGGCAAGGAAAGAGGAAGATCGAGGGAAAAGAAGCTGCATTGCTGCGTGCGCTTGGGCGGGAGGTCGACGCAATTGTCTAAATTGTGAAAAAGTACCAGACTAAAGCAATTATCTGTCTTAGCCTTTTTATCACCATCCGAAACAAGTTCATTTTTTTAATGCTAACGATAGTAGCTGTATGACGGTACTAGAAAAATATTTATAATAAATCCTGTTTCTATATCCATAACTCCAACCGATTGAAAATTATTGAAATGTAGATGTGTTACCGTAAGCAAGATTTTTACTTTATTCTCCTCCCCGGAAACAATATTCACAAAGCTACAAAACATATATAATTCATAAACTGTTGGCATTTCAAAACATGCAAATCAAGATGGTATAGGTAGGGTAAGACGGTTTATTGCGCCCCACCTGGTCAAAACGCTCCCTTTAATTTTTAGCAAACTAACTAAGGGTCAAAACTAGTTGGTTGGTACCAATAAATATTTGTAAAACCATCAAACTATGTGAATGTGGAAGTATTTTTGTATTACATAACGAAAATAGGGCTGCAAAATGGTGGGTTGACATCAAGGAAGGAGCGCCCAACAAAGCTCTGGTCCCCACAAGTTCCTATCTCACGCTTCTACGGGTCGTCCGATGACAAAAGACCGCCAGCTAAGGGTTGTGTACTTAGCTGGTAGTGCAGCCTGGGAATCTGTATCAAAAGGTCGAAGGTCAATGAGGTAATGAGCATAGGTAAATGAGAAGTGAGAAATGAGAATTGATAAGTGAGTAGTGAGAAGTGAAAAGTGGATAGTGAATAGTGAGTAGTGAAAAGTGAGAAGTGAGAAGTGAACAGTGAGTAGTGAGAAGTGCGTAGTGAGAAGTGAAAAGTAAAAAGGAAGAAATGAGAAGTAGAAAGTGACAAATGAGAAATGTGATATAAGGAGTGATAAAAATGAGAAGTGAAAAGATAGAAAGAAGAAGGGAGGAAAAATATACTGTAAGAAAGAAAAAAGAAGAATGAAGAAGAACAGAGGAAGAAAAAAGAACAAAAAAGAAAGAAAGAAGAAGGAAGAATGAACAGGGAGAGAATACACAAGGATGCAAAAAAAGAAAAAAGCAAGTAACAGGGAATGGAAAAATAGAAAAGAAATAAGGAACAAAAAAAAGAAATAAGTTAGAAAGAAGGAAGAAAAAAGGAAAAAAAGAAGAAAGGAAGAATAAAGAAGGAAGAAAAGAGGAAGGAAAAAAGAAGGTATAAAGAAGGATGAAAGAAGAAACAAGGAAGAGAGAAGCAAAAAAGAATAAATGATCGAGGAAGGGAAATGAAAAAAAGCAGGCAGAAAGAAAGGAAACAAGAAGAAAGAAAGAAAGAAGAGAGAAAGAATGAAGAAAGAGAGAAGAAAGAAGGAAGAAAAGAGGAAAAAAAAAGAAAAAAAAGGTAAGAAAGAAAAACGGAGAAAGAAGGAATGAAGAAAGATGGAAGAAAGAAATAAATAAGAAAGAAGGTAGAAAGAAAAATGAAGCAAAAATAAAAAAAGCGGTAGAAAGGAAGAAGAAAAAAAGATGGAAAAAAGAAGTTAGAATGAAGAAAGAAGTTAGAAGGAAAGAAGAAGGAAGGAAGACGAGGAACGAGGAAGGAAGGAAGGGCGAAAGAAAGAGGGGGGAAATAAAAAACAAAAAAGGGAGAAATAAGGAAGTAAAAAGGAAGAAAGAAGGAAAAAAAAGGAAAAAAGAAGGTAGAAAGAAGAAAGAAGGAAGAAAGACGGAAGAAAGAAAGAAGCCAAAAAGAGTGAAGAAAGAAAGAAGGAAGAAAAACTGTTTCCTGAAAAACTGAAAAAAGAAAGAAGGGAGGAAGAAAGAGAGAAGAAAGAAGTTAGAAATAGGGAAGATGGAATATGGAAGGAAGAAAGAAGTAAGAAAGAAGAAAGAAGGAAGAAGAAAGAAAGGAAAGAAGCATATGAAGTAAGAAGGAAAAAGAAAGAAGAAAGAAAATAGAGGTTAAAAGGGAGACAAAATAATAAAGAAGGGAAAAAAAAAGAAGGGTCTTTCTTCATTTCGACCTTTTTTTCCTTCGACCTTTTGAAGCAGTTTTTTTGTATCGACCTTTTGTCCCTTCGACCTTTTGACCCTTCGACCTTTTGTCCCTTCAACCTTTTGACCTTCGAACTTTTGTCCTACAACCCGGCTCAAACAGCGTCTGCCTGGTACCCAGCGGTACCCCCTGGTACGCAACCCCGGTAAGGTAGCTTACTGAAGCCCCGCAAATATTACGTAAAATGGAGATAGAAGAAAAAGAGAACGTTATTTTTGGCAACCAACCCGGCAACGAAATAAGGACTATGATTGGAAACTCGGTACCTGGAATGTCAGGATCCTAAATGAACCTGGACGAGTGAGTCTTCTGGCTCGTGAACTGCAGAAGGTTGGAGTGAACGTGGCCGCTATTCAAGAAGTCCGATGGTCTAGATCCAAAGAACGTATAACATCCATCACAGTCAAGTATAACATCTATCACAGCGGCGGCGAAAAAGCAGAGCATGGAGTTGGTTTCGTAGTGATGGGCAAGCAGATGAAGCGAGTGATGCGGTGGAAACCCATTAGCGAACGAATCTGTGTGTTGAGGATACGGGGCAAATTCTTCAATTACAGCCTAATCAACGTTTACGCACCGACAAACGATAAATCCGACGACGTGAAGGACACGTTTTATGAATGTCTTGATAAAGCCTATGGAGAGTGGCCAAAGCATGACGTGAAAATTGTCATCGGAGACGCTAACGTTCAGGTCGGTAGAGCGGACTTTTTCCGTCTCATAGTTGGTAGGTAGAGCCTTCACTCCGCTACCAATGACAACGGCCGGGATGGCCATCAGTAGCACCTACTTTTCACGAAGAATATCCAAAAGCACACCTGGAGACACCCAAATGGTGAAACTTGCAATCAGATAGACCATGTTCTGGTGGATGGGTGCCATTTCACGGATGCTATCGATGTGCGGACATTCAGAGGTCCGAACATTGATTCTGATCACTACCTCGTTGCCAGTAAAATTCGATCACGGTTGTCAGCTGTATCGAACGAAAGATCATAGCGAACGATGCGTTACAATATCCAGCGATTGTCGGCAGAAGGAGTATCGGTAGAGTACTGTCAGAAGCTAGACGAACGGATAAGTGCCATCAACGTTGGCGACAACATCAACGATCTATGGGAGTCGATCCATGGAGCGGTGAGCACCACAGCACGAGAAGTGGTAGGCACTGCACAGAGGCGACCCAGGAAGGGTTGGTTCGATGTGGAGTGTCTGAGAGTGATAGACGAGAAGAACGTTGCCAGAAGCCGGATGTTGGTGTCGGGTACCCGATCGAAAAAAGATCAGTACAAGGAAGCAAGAGCAGCCGAAAAACGAACCCATCGCAGGAAAAAGAAAGAATATAAAGAACAAGTTATTAGTGAGGCGCAGGAAAAAATGGAGTAGAATGATATGCGGAGGTTTTATGAGTCTGTCAATGGCGTGCGGAGAAAGACAGCGCCATCTCTCGCCATGTGCAACGACCAACAAGGGAATTTGCTGACAGATGAAATCGAAGTGGCTGCCAGGTGGAAGCAACACTTCGAGACTTTGTTGAATAGTGGAAGTGACGGGGCATCGGTGAATAGAATTAACATCAGCGACGATGGACAAGCTGTGGAGTCGCCAACACTAGATGAGGTTAGAAAAGCTATTAAAGAGCTGAAAAACAATAAGGCTGCGGGGGAGGACCAGCTCCCGGCTGAACTTTTCAAACATGGCAGTGAACAGCTTTATGAAGTTCTTCACCATATTATGTCGAAAATATGGGAAGACGAGGAAATGCCTGCTAGCTGGTTGGACGGCCTCTTTTGCCCTCTCTTTAAGAAAGGGCACAGACTGGAGTGCGCCAATTACCGAGGAATAACCCTCCTTAATTCGGCGTACAAAATTATGTCCCGTATTCTGTTCAACAGATTGAGACCGCTTGAAGAGTCCTTCGTCGGCGAATACCAAGCAGGTTTTCGTGAGGGCCGATCAACGACGGATCAAATGTTTACCCTGAGACAAATCCTTGATAATTTCCGGGAGTACAACTTGCAGACACATCATCTGCTTATTGATTTCAAGGCGGCGTACGATTCAGTGAAACGGAATGAATTATGGCAAATTATGCTTGAACATGGTTTTCCGGCGAAACTGGATCTGTTGAAAATCGTACCCCGGCTCTCCGCATGACACCTTCTAGCGCAATGTTGAACAACTGGCACGAAAGTCCATCACCTTGTCTTAGTCCCCGGCGCGATTCGAACGAACTGGAGTGTTCGCCCGAAATCTTCACACAGTTTTGCACATCATCCACCGTTGCTTTGATCAGTCTGGTAAGCTTCCCAGGGAAGCTGTTCTCGTCCATAATTTTCCATAGCTCTACGCGGTCTATACTGTCGTATGCCGCCTTGAAATCAACGAACAGATGGTGCGTTGGGACCTGGTATTCACGGCATTTTTGAAGGATTTGCCGTACAGTAAAGATCTGGTCCGTTGTCGAGCGATATCGATATTATCGGGATTGATCGCCGTGCCGTGGAGAGGTTCTTGTGCCTTTTAAGAAGGAGACAGCGAGGATTGGATTGGATCAATACCAGCAAAACGAAGTACATGGTCGCTGGCAATATTATTAAGCATATTATTAGATATTATTAAGCTTATACAACACGGCGGACTACGGTGGGCTGGTTACGTTGTTTGTATGCTGGAAGAACGTCAAGCGAAGATAGTATTTAGTAGAGAAACCGGAAGAGGCCGCAGTCTTCGTGGAAGGCCTGGCGTGGGAGAATCTTTTTTCGAAGTCTGTGGTGAAAAACATCCTTCACTTGCTACTTTTTTCCTTCTCTAGAACAAGCCTGAAAGATAAATGAAAATCATGCCTACTTGATGAAATTCTTTTATCGTGTCATTATTCTTAAGCACACGCCTCACTCTTTTTTTGCAAAAAATTTTGGTGCGCATTAAAAAAAATAATGATAACTGCAACGGGATTCGAACCCAGAACCCCAACAAAAATGGCACTGGGTTGCACTCAATCTAGCCACACCACCCGACTGCTTATTGGTTATTTGATCCCTAAAAGCTACTTATGTTTGGGAGAAATAATTATCTCTCATCCATCAGACCTTTTTTCTTTCTCGCAAAATGTTTTCACTGCGAAAATCTGCGTGAGTAAGCATCCTCTGCTCGTGAGAATGTGGGAGCATTACGATCCTTGCTCACATCAAATCAGTTCTATTGCTGGAAGCGGCCTCCGACTCCGTTCATGAATGTTTGTCAAGAAACGTGTCCGAATAAAACTACTTGTTATGTGCCATAGGTTAACAGTAACAATAACGTTTATTTCTTATTTCAAACGGAGCTAAACAAGAGGCTATAAAGTTTGCCAAAGAAGAGTAGTGAGATCTTTCGAGTCATTCAAATTTTTCCCGCACTCATCACGAAAGAGGAGGAGACGCAGCAATTAAATCTATGACATCTCTATAAATTTCGATTTGTTAATCAAAGCGGGATATCTGTGCTGCGATCTTAGCACTACCAGAGCATTAGTGATTAATCATAGATTTAATCATGATTAATGAATAATGGGTTATTTAATCATTATTCTTTAATCATAATCATACAAAGAATACAATTCAATCATTATTCACTAATCGTTAATCATAGATTTTTGCATTTAATCATTAATCACTAATCATATTCATGATTGTTTTGAGTTTATTCATTAATCATTAATTTTAATCATTGCATACATCGCTTTTATTCATTAATCTTTAATCATAATCATACAATTTTTATACCTTTAATAACATAATTTGGTAGAAAGGTTATTTGATTATTGATCATTATGCAAATCATTTAATTTGATTATTCATAATCGTTAATCATTAATCATATGGATCGTTAATCATTAATCATACACATATTGTGTCAACATTTAATCACGATCGGTAATCGTTAATCAAACTTCAAACGTTTTATTCATTAATCATAATCATTGTCGAATATTAATTTAATCGTTAATCATAATCATTAATCATTGTCAAAAATGAATAAATCATTAATCATAATCTTTAATCATAGAGTTGAATGATTTAATCATAACAAATTTAATCATTCATTGAAAGCTTTATTCATTAACGCTCTGAGCACTACATATGCTAGTTAGGAAAATCGAAGCGTATTAAACAAAATAAGGAAATCACTCTTGCAGGATTTCTTGACAAGTTGGCATTGCATAATGCGCTAAGATGTTAATTGTCGCTATGATCTAAAATGTTAATAAAATAGCATAAAAATATCATCTTTCATGCAGGAGAATTCCATTGTGATTTTTCTTGCTTTCGCTAGTGCAATCACCGACGGTAGACTTCACGAAATAAAGTTTCTTCAGGGGGTTGATGTAAACCTAAACACATTTTAAGCATTTGAACTAAACGCAATAACTACTCTTTCAAAAAATACCATCCTGTGTAGAAGGCTTCAATTTTTTCCTAATTTCTTCTTTCAACCCTTCTTCCATTCGCGAACACAAAAAAGCTAATTCTTTCTCCCGATTTCGCACAAACGAACGGATCCCACCACCACCGTCGTCGTCGCGGGAACGAACGAATGCTACCACAAAGAAGGCAAAGAATCTCCGACTGAAAAGAATCTAAACGCGCGCGCGGCGGCGAAAAGCATGCAAACCGGTTCCACCACTTCTTATTACCTATTTATAGTTTTTTTTTTGCGAACATACCTTATCATGTGGTGGCCGTGGCTGGCGGTTGCTGTCGCGCGGGGAATTGTGCAGACAATGAGCACCGCGTGCTCCGCACTCAACATCAGCCCTTCTCCCCGGATGTGTCGCGAATCTGCAGCAGCGCTGATGCAGAAAAGAAAGGCACAAGACATGGGGAAAAAAGCGACCAGACCAGACAGAAAGTCCAGAAGAAAGAGGAAACTGAAAGTGAACGCACAACGGCTGCGGCGCGACGGCAGCAGAACCAGAAGAGAAAGATGTCTGGGGGGATCAGCGGGCCAGCAGCAGCGCGCAGTGTGTGCGGTAACGAAAGGCGAATGGAGCAGGGAAGGTTGGAAGAAATGGAAGAAAGAGTCACCTCTGCCGCCGCGGTTGCTGTTGCACAAGCGGACGGACGCGACGCGATGACGGACGGAATGGAAGGAATGAGAGGAACGCGAACACCGCAGCACAGAGATGGGAAAGGAGTGCATGGCCTTGAAAATTTTGCAATGTGTTACGAGTTCGCTGTTCGGCTCGCTGGTGCCGATGGAAAAATGGGTGAACAGGAGAAAGAAGAAACGTGAAAGTCGCGTCGCGCATATGTTGAGCGTGACGCGATCGGTGTGCACGTCGTCGTTGCATCCGAACGAGGAGACGTGAAGAACTGCGAATGTTGGCGAATATGCTGGCACAGGACAGGGAGACGTCATTGAAGAAAATTAGTGCATGTTTATTCTTTTTTCTTTCTGTTTTTCCAGAATCGACAGCAACGACGGAAGAAATGGACGTTCAGGCCTTGGCATTTTTATATGCCATGGGTAACGCTCCGGTTGGATTCCAAGAAGGAGCGATCTCTCCCTCTGTTTTTCGTCAGCTCTAGGCGTCTATACGGGCAGGCGATTTCGTATCGTGCCAAAATTCGAGTGCTAAATTGGAGGACCCCCTGCCGGTTCGGTAATCGCTTCAACCCGACCATCAATTTGGCCATATAGAGCGGGTAAAAAATGGTCGTTAGGATTTACCCTTGCAATTTTTCGGTGTTTAGAAGCCTAAATGCCTACTGACCGATTCCGGATGTTAATTACACTCTCTGTCACTCTCTTTGAAATCTATTCTCGCTTTCAGCGCACAAGGCGGAACGGACACGGGAGTGGAATGGGGGTTTCCTGACCCTTCTAATTGATGATTCATTTCGGGTTTTACGAGTAAATGTGCCAAAATTATCGTTACGGAATCGAGGGAGGTGCGTGTCACTATATTTGTGTTGTTTCGCCACTTCGTGGTGAAAATATTGTTCATTTTTTACGAGGGAGGCTTATAATGGCTATCCCGATTCTTTTCAGGGTGATGTAGATATGAACCAAAAGAGTAGAATTGCGCTCGTTGAATACTTGTTCCACGATCTGCTAATCCTGCATCTTAAATATGGACATTTAATTTAAAACGGTTCAAGATCAAGACTTTTGTTTCTAGTTATCCAAGCACAACGCAATAATATCACCTTTTACTGCCGGTGTTACTCACCTCCCACGAAAACTAATTTCCATCGCAAAGTTTCATCTTCTCTCATTAGGAGCACGCCTATGTTTATTCTCAAGCGTGTACCCATACAGGTTCGACGGAACTGTGTTTTGGAGTTACAAACTAATTTCAATTTGGATTTTGAAACACTCAATTTGAGCCATCCCAAATTTGTTTAATCAGTTTTTTTTTCTGCCATATACTCTGTATGCGTCATGAATTATATAGAAGTATGCAAAACAAGAATTAGTCTGAATCGTTGCCAGTTTTCACGAATGGTTAAGGAATGGTTAAGGAATGTCCTAAAAACGATCAAAACTGATCGTTTATCTCGGAATTCGGAGAATGCACAATTTGACAACACCAGTGGACATGCTCTAAATGGCTCACTAATTGGCAAGTAAGCAAACTGCAAAATCCGCTTGACATTGCGAATCCGAATGCGGGAAAGAGAGTGGGAGGAACGCGCCCATTATTGCATCTGTTATTCCCAATCGGTGTTTAAGCACACGATTATTCCCAGTGAATAATCGCTCTTTTTCTTCCTGCGTCGCTCTGATCGAACGAAGGGGTGGGTGTTGAACACGCGCTTGGCTAAGCTTCGGAAGATTGCTGCCAGTCTCATTCCTTCGAGCGAAGTAACGTCTTATATAAACTGCAAATGGGTTGCGAGCGGGCAGCCCCGTTTCAACAATTTCCATATTCTCTTCTCGTTGCGGACCGTGATTTGCCTATGCATGGGAATACAAAATGAGCTTCAATAGCGTCGTTAATCGATCGCAGGAATGCGATCAAGGCACGATATCACTGACCGACTTTTGACGTAAAAACGATAAATTTGCAATTTCGTTCTGGTTTGCGATCGAATCAGTGAAATTATATTCACCACATATTTACAACCCTGTTTGTTGGAACTCTTTTTTGCCATATTGTTCTATTTTCCCACCGAATCATTGATCAGTTTTCCAACGAACGGTTGCCACCTGACAATCGCCCACGGTCTCGATCCAATCGCACATAAATTTACATATTTTCTCGCAAATTCCTCCTCTAATCTGGGAACCGTTCACTTCCCTCACCACCTCCGCCGTCAGAATACAATTTTTATCTCAAACCGTGATGTATTTGGCAGGGGTGGGGTAAAACGGACTTCCACCCATTTCTTTTTCGCAACCCTTCAACGGATTCGCCTGTACTTTTTTTATCACCCTTCTGCTTCGATCCTCCTATTATTCAGATGCGCACTCTGCCGCGTAGAACGAGGTAAGGGGGACGATACGGGGAAAATGGCAAACGTCCAGCTGCTCCCATCATCCGAAGCCGAGAGTTCTAAGCGAACAACAATCACTCGGATTGTTTTCCCTTTCTTTTTCCCACACATCACAGTCCTCTCGGAGTAGGATAAACGCGGTGGCGCGGAGCAGTCGGTTAGGCGATTAGAGATGCAAAGTATGCAAACTAAACGAGTTTGCCGAGCGAGAGAAAAAAAAGAAGCCCAGTAATAATAATAGCACTTTGTAATTTCGCAAAGAAGGAATGGGAATCAATCAGAAGCGGCAACAGGGTTCTTCTAAATATGAAGAATTGAAAATTAAAACGAAATTTGCATCACTGGGTTTTAGGGCGCCAACTGTAGGAAATTGGCGCCCGCTATACTCCATAAGATTCGTGATGAATGGATCCAAGTGCAAAGTGGCACTGTTTGCACTGACCGGTCGGCGGCAGTTATTTTAACTGATTGCATCGAACCGCGATGCAAAAGATGCAATCAAGCAAGATTCTGCTGAGTGAGGCGCTGTGGCGGGGTAGCGGCGGCTGGCGGCTGGCGGCGGGTGTTGGCGTCCAAAGTCAATTTGCATAGAGATTGTAAAATGTGCGAAATGGAATCGGTTTCCCTCGAGGGGCACGTGTTATGCGACGGATTAGCGAGTGACAGTCGATCGTGTACAAATGAAATTTTTGGCTTCGTAATTTTGGGAAATATCGTTTTTGATGGGCACGATAAACCAAACCCTTGAACATCAAGATCAACAATTGACATTATTAGTTTCAAATGCGGTCCTTTTCTTTGCTTTGTAAACGATCAATTAACAAACGAAAATCAAACGGCTCCGTGTAAGAAACGTGACATGAAAAATTGCCAGTCCCTAATGAAGTCATCCATTCCAGATTCAACTCGATTCGATTCAAGAATCTCACTCCCCGGGAGAAACGAATCCATTATTACACTCGTAAGATCAAGGTCAGCGCTGCAAACATCTGCATGCGAGTATGCAGTAATTCCAAGCGTTCAACGAGGTTATATAATAATAAAAAAGACACGAATCATTGTTGCTGTTGTTGTTGTAGCTGTCGTCACCGCCGACTTCATCGAGAAAGGCATCGCTCGAAGATCTGGTCGCGCTTCCCTCATCATCATAAAAGCAATCGCTGCGCTGAACAACAACAACAACAACAACACAAAAGTGAAAGGAAAACGATAACTTTGTTCACAGCGGGACGGGAGGAGGCAGTGACGATGGGGGACACTCCAGCGGAAAGGGGGAACGACACGTGGGAGACTCCAACCAACACGAATTTGAAAGTGCTGACTGAAGCTCTTCGTCTTCAGTCGGCGTTGACGGCGTCTCTATTTATATAATCTAGCATTTCCTCATCACACGGGCAGCTTTCGAGCTTCGAGATTGCGCGCCATCACCACTAGCGTGCACAGCGATCATGTGAAGGGGGGGCACGGAATGACAAAGGTGCAGAATAGTTCAAAGTGGTGGCGTGGTGCGAGGTGCGAAAGGTGCATAATGCAATAAAAGGTATCTGGTAATAATAGCTTATCAGATGGTGTAAAAATGATCCAACAGAAAAAGGTGCAAGGAGATATTGATGAAAGAAAGAGCTTTTCGAACAAATCACCCCACCGACAGAGTGTTCTGTTTAGTTTCACAATAATATTGAGGTGGTAAACTCAATCAACCTTGCTAAATATGTACAAAAACACCTTTGCAAAATACCGCCTGAAACATGAAGCAGCAAAAGTTGGACCGATGGTGAATGCATCGAAAACTAAGTATGTGCTAGTGAGCGGAACCGAGTGCGACAGGGCTCGTCTGAGAAACAGCATTACGTTAGACGAGGATATTTTCGAGGTGGTCGATGAATTAGTCTTGAATCTTGGATCCTTCCCAGCCAACACAAAGTCGCATATGCTAGCAAATAAGTGTACAAGGTGGAGCGATATAGGCGCATTCCTCCATTTGACTGCATGCAAAGTGCACTTATATGGCCTCCACTTTGTACACTTCCCAGGTAACCATAAGCATTAAAATAAGCTATACGTGCGACTATAAGGCTTCCACAGAGTTAACAAACTTCATACTGGCTCTATAATAGCCATATATGCCCGAAAAGGTGAAATAAAGTGCTAATGGTTACCTGGGTTATTCGCCATGATATACGATCTTGTGTTTGCTGGGTTATTAACGGCTGATAATAATGTCATTCGTGAAATACGCATTATCTGTGAAAGTCGGGCCTACTATGGGCTTCAGAAGAAACGACGGTCAAAAAATATTCACGCCCATTCTATCGCAAATGTATCATGTATAGAACGCTCATAAGACCGTTCCTCTATGGATATAAGGCTTGGTCCATGCTCGAGGAGCACTTGCAAGCACTCGCAGGATTTGAGAAAATGGTACTTAGGAACATCTTTGGCGGTGTGAAGGACGGTGTGCGACGGGAAAGTATGAACCACGAGCATGCTCAACTCTACGGCGAACCCAGGGAAGGGTATGATGGGCAGGACATGTTGCAAGAATGTCAGACAGCAACCCTGCAAAGGTGGTGTTTTCGACCAACCCGGCAGGTACTAGAAGGCGTGGAACGCAGCGAGCGAGGTGGGCTGACTAGGTGCAGAACCGTGGCCTCGAACCGTGTATCCAATTCTCCGTGAGCGGTAATGGCTGCAAGCTTGCCTGTGGGCTAGTCTCTGGAGAAACTTACATTTTTTGTATTAGACACTTTTTCTTGCAGTCTTTTGTACATGCTAAGGTTTTTGCCTTTCTCGTATACTAAGTATACGTAAAGGCTATAATTTCACTCAAAACCAAACTTTTGATAGAACGCTCAGGAGACCCATAGTGTTATATACCAATCGACTCAGCTCGACGAATTGAGGTGATGTCTGTTTGTGTGTATGTATGTATGTGTGTGTGTGTGTATGTGTGTATGTGTACAAATTTTGTAGACACACTTTTTGGAACTTAGCATTACCCGATTTACTCGCAACAAGTTGCATTCGACGGGGAATGCGGTCCCATTGTTTACTATTGAAAATTGGCCTGATCGGACATTGCATTTCGGAATTATTGAAAAATCATTGTTTTTTCCCAAGGGTCCCCCCTTGGAAAAAAATTTTAAAACCGAAAAAAAAAATTTTTTTCAGGAATGGTGGGAATGCATAGTAATTAATGCAAAAGCATGCAAAATGATAGAAAAAATGCAATCTATCCCCCCAAAGTGCTTTTTGACCTTTCCTATCTCATTTTTCCTTACATTTTACGATGCACGAGAAAGGCACCATCACCGCTAGGTGGATTAATCTGGGTTTTATAATTGGTTTTGGGTATAGTAGTATCCCCAGTATCATTTCAGTTTTACGCAGGTTTCAAAGCAGTCTTGTAAAGTGTTCAGCACTGTTATAAAACTCAAAATGTTACTTGGGTATGATACTGAAATATGACACAACCACTTGTCGAAAATTGTGGTTGTGTTATGGTTATTGGTGAAGGGCCAATTTTTCTTACTCCATAATATGTGTTATTTCTTGAATTGAACATAAAATGTGTTCATTGCTATATTATGGAACTACTGAATATATTATAAGTAAATATACTATGGAAAGATCCACAAGGTACGCCACGCAAAAATTGGCCCTCTACCCCCTCCGTTACACTTTTTGTATTAAACCTTTAAAATTTTATATAGATCGTCACGCTACTCGGAACACTAACCCCCTTCACTCCCCCTTAGAAGCGTGACGTACTTTGTGGATGATGCCTATTTCTTTTTCTGCAGCTTTATAATCAGACTAGAGCATGCTACACAAATTTTCACGGGGTATGGTTTATAATTTTCACGGGTAATCTTTTTATTTTAATCAGGAAATGCTTTATTGGGATTCTTTTATATTCACACAAGCAAATCCACAATAGTACTTCTTTGACTTTCTAAGGAAAATTATTTTTCATTTTGACGCGATTTTTTTCTGAATTTCCACGAAAATACTTCTGATTCTCTGCACGCAGCACTTTATTACTTGAATTTTCACTGAAAATGAGACTGAAGAAGAGATTCTATTAGAACTCCACGGGATTTTTCTCAAGTTGTCAAGGTAAATTATTACCATTTTCACAGAAAGTTCTAAATTTTAATTAACTTTAACATGAAGTGCATTTAAATTACACAAAATTCTTCAGCATTCCTACAGAAAAATTAATCTTAACCACCACGGGAAAATATTCTTAATTACCATGAGAAATTCTTAAAAATATCGACGAAATATTCTACTAATTCGCCAAATGCCCCATTTGTAGATATTCAGAATTTTTTCTTTATTTTCATAGGAAATTCTTATCAAATTCATAAGAAACTTGTTCTGAACTTCTCCGGATGTTCTCCAGGCATTTTTTTTAGATATTTTCATGAGCATTTTTTCGATTTTTCACACGAAACTTCGATTTTTTAACGATTAATTTGTATTTATTTTCTAGTTTTTGTTTTTAACAATAATTTTACATTTTAAGTTGTTGACCACATGGCCCTTGATCTTAAGAATTATTAATTTTCTTATATAATTAAAGTTTTCGCACCGGAGAAGTTAATCCTACATAGTAGCTTGAGCAAGGATTTGTTTAATGATAAAAGATTTAAAACTAAATTTGATATTCTAACTACTCTATACGATAAAATTTGATAACCTTATTTGATACGAGCGCCCTAATTGCATCTTGGTCGGAGGAAAAGCAACAGACCCTAAACTTTTCTTTGTGCACACCAAAGCGATCTTGCAATGTTTTAATCTCGGTCAGACGGTGGACCTTAGATGTTCTTTTCCTGGTGAGGTGTTCATGCAGGGTTGTTAATAGATAAATTATCATCGTTAATTTAACGCCCACTACGACGACGATAACGGTTGTACGACGATGCTTCGTTGGCGATAAAGTGAGCGTTGATTCAACGTTATCGTTATCGAGTATTCGTTGATTTATCTATAATTATGGACATTGGCGTAACTACAGGGGGCTAGGGGGCTATAGCCCCACCTTGGTTCAAATTAGCCTCCCTAGGAGTGTGGTCACTTTCCATTACTATTGCTTATATCTAGCTCTCTGGTCACATGAAGGCGTAACTGTAAGAAATGGATTCTCTCCATCATCTCTCTACGAGCTAGTTGAATCTATTTTATCAAGTTTTCAAACTTTTAACAATTAAATATTATGTTTTGCGATAAAAATGTTGAAAACGAAAGATAATAGGCTCCTTTGATTATCCAGCACCAGAAATTATGGCCAAAATAAGTGGCCTTAAGGCCACTCCTGACAGAATCCAAGTTTCAAAGTGCTCGCGTTTTCGGGGGCACACCACTCGATACGGAGGCGGCGGACAACTGTAATTTTTGTTGATTCAGCTTTGCTGCGAGCATGCGTGAAAAAATAAAAGTTACAGTTGTGCGTTGCTTCCGTATCGAGTGGTGTGCCCCCGAAAACGCGAGCACTTTGAAACTTGGATTCTGTCAGGAGTGACCTTAAGGAGGTGTATGTAGGAACAGTGATGTTGAGCTGATTCAATGCTGAATGAATAAATAATAGAAGTAACATAGACTGAAAAAAATCTACACCATTTTTGAGATTTTGATTGAATGATAAAAATTCAAGGGAAATACTAAATCTTAATATTTATTTAGACTACTTATTTTTTTTGGCAAATTGTCTTAGATTCAAAGAGACATAGGATGCTTAGATTACCGATTTTATTTAGCAAACTCTGGTTTTCATTGAATTTTTGCAGCAAATGATTAATCCTTTAATATTTTTAAGTTATTTTCAGAATTAATGCTTGGCTGTGGATATACATAACGGAGCGTGTAGTTTTCGGCTGTTACAGTCTTGTAACGCAGCAAAAATAAGTTTATTTTTGCATCTGACGTTTTCGGTCATTTATTTTACCTTTTTCAAGGATGTACAAAAAAAATCTTTCAATCCTAGAAAAAGGTAAAATAAATTATAGAAACCGTCGGATGAAGAATTGAACTCATTTTTGCCACGTTACAAAACTGCAACAGCCAAAAACTACCACTTTTTTTAGTGTTTTTTACTAACCCGAACGTGTGATCTTTAGCTTTCTGACATGGCCCAAAAGATGCATGGCCTTTCTAAAAGGATTATCAAGGCATCCCCAGAGATTTCAAGAAGAGGCAACTACAATTTAAATGTGGAAGATCTTGTAATTCTTTCAGATGAATTTATTGCTAAGTTCCTTCAAAACGTACCAAAGTTTCCGAGAGTGCTAAGACATCTCTAGATTTTTTAAGTCAGCGCTGAACCTCGATGAACATTATTTGTAATGTTCAAATCGTCAATGGATCTGTTGAAATAGCTGAAGGCTAGTTTGCGAACAGTTTACATGATTTAGGTCGACTTTTTTTTGTGTTTATAAAATTAGAAAAAAAAAGTTAGCCCCCCCTAGAATTTTTCGTTAGTTACGCCAATGATTATCGAGTTAACTGTAACATGTACTACAGTTAAACGTACAAATATTCACAAACTGGTATTGCAATATTTATTTTTAGAATTGCTTCGCCTCAAAATATTCAGTGACATCCTTTAAATCATGGGTTCAAATTGGTAAGAAGAACTTCAAGAGAAATACTTCCGGAAAGAATTTCGGAGCAATATCCGCAGGAATTTTCCGAGGAACTACGGATGAATTTCTCGAAGAACTGCCGAAGGAAATTTTAGAGGAATTTCCAAGGAGATTCTCAGATGAACTTCGGGGGGAATTATTAGATGAACCTTTGAAAGAACTCCAAGCAAGGATGTTATCGATCATTTAGTAATGGGCGTTCGATCAGATAGTAGTTTTTCAATAACTCATTCAAGAAGCTGAGTATTAAAATGTGTTGTATAGTGGACTTCTAGTGCGAAGGTTTTTCTACAACCCTGCCTAACAGGTCGATGTTTGAATTTAACTTATAACGGAGCTATAGCGCTAGTAGCAGCAACCTAAACTAAATGATTGAAGTTTTGTCATTTAGTCTAGGTTACTCAAACTATAGCTATAACTCCGTTACTTATGGAATTCAAACAACGAACCATTAGGCAGGGTTGTAGAGAAACCTTCGCACTAGAAGTCCACCATACAACACATTTTAAAATTCAGCTTTTGGAATGAGTTATTGACAAACTACTAACTGATCGAACGCAAATTACTAAATGATCGATAACATCGTTGATTCCAAAAGAAAATACGGAGGGATTCCCAGAAGAACTTCCGGAGGAATTTCTAGGGGAACTTTCGTAGAGATTCCCGGGGGAACTTCCGCAGAACTTAAGAACTTCCGGATGAATTTCTGGACGAATTTCCGGAAGCGTTCCCGATTAAATTTGCTGAAGAACTTCTGGAGGCATCTGCTGAGAAACTTCCGGAGGAATTTCCAGAGGAGCATCATCCGGAGGAAATCTGTTGAAACTTCTAGAAGAATTCCAAAGGAATTCCCGGAGGAGCTTCCGAAGAAATTCTCAAAAGAATTTCCGGAGAAATTTCCGGAAGAACTTCCGTGACATTCTATGATGAACTTCCGGAGGAATTCCTGAAGAACTTCAAAAGAAATTATAGGGCGAACTTCTGGAGGGATTTCTGAAGAAATTTCCTTAGGCATTTCGAAGAATTTCCGAGAGAATAACCTGAGGAACTTCCGGATGATTTCCCAAAGAAATTTCCGGATGAATTTCGAGATTATTTCCGAAGAGCTCCGGAGAAACTTCCGTAGGAATTTCCTGAAGAACTTTAATAGAATATATCGAAGGATCTTTCGGAGGGATTTTCGTTGTAATTTCCTTAGAAAAATTCCCAGAGGAAGTTTTGTACGAATTTTCAGGGAGGAATTTCTGAAGGAATTCCCAAAGAAACTTCCGGATGAATTTCCAGAGGAACTTCCAAGGGAATTCCAAGAGGAGTCCGGAACAACTTCCATGGGAATTTCCTGAAGAGCTTCTAGAGAAATTATAGGGGAATTTTACAGATGAATTCACATAAGATTTTTTGGAGAATTCCTAAGTGAACTTTCGTAGAGCTTCCCAGAGGAACTTCTGGATAATCTTCTGTAGGCATTTGCTTAAGAACTTCCAGAGGAATTTTTGGATGAATTTCCTAAAGTATGTCCGGAAGAATTACCGGAGGAACTTCCAGATGAATTTCTGGAGGAATTTCCTGAAGAGCACCCGATGAAATTTGCTGAAGAACTTCTGGAGTCATTTGTTGAGGAACTTTCGAAGAAATTCCCAGAGGAGCATTTTACGGAGGAATGCTGCTGAAATTTCTGGATGAATTCCCGAAGGAATTCTTGGAGGCCCGGAGGAGCTACCTGAGAAATTTCCAGAATAACTTCCAGAAGAATTGCCGGAATAACTTCCAAGAAGTTCTAAGACGAACTTCCAGAAGAAAACTTCCGGAGGATTGTCTAGAGGAACTTCCCGAGGAATTCTTGGAGGAACTTCCGAAGGAATTTCAAAAAAAAACTTCCAGAGGAATTCTAGAGACATTCCCAGAGGAAATTCCGTTGGAATTCCAAGCGGAATTTCCGGAGCAATTCACAGAGGAACTTCAAGAAGAATGCCGGAATGTAAATTCCGGAAGCTTCCAAATGAATTATTATAGAAATTCCCTGAAGAACTTCAAGAAATTTTCGGAGGAATCTCAGGAGCAACTTCCAGAAGATTTTTTGGAAAAACTTCCTAAGGATCTACCAAAGGAATTTCTTGAGAAATTTTTGGAGGATTTTTTTTTAAACTTCCAGAGGAATTCCCGGAGGTATTCTTGAGAATATTCCAAATAAACTTCCGGTGGAATTACCGGAGTAACTTCCATAGGCATTCCCGAAGGAACTTTTGAAAGAGTTTCTGGAGGAATTTCCAGAGGAACTAGTAAAAGAATTTGCGCAGGAATTCCCAGAGAAATGTCCGGAAGAACTCCAAGAGGAATTTCCGGAGAAATTGCTAGCGCAACTTCCGTAGGAATTCCTGGGGGGTCTTCCAGAGGAGCTTGTACCACCAAGCCAATGAACTAAAAAATGACCGGACTTCCTCCAAAAGTGTTTCTAGGGATTTTTCGGAAGTTCCTCAGGGTCCAAATCCTACGGAAGTTTCACCGGAATAGTTTGGAAGGATCCTACAGGAATTCCTCCGGAAGTTCCTCCTGGAATTCCTTCCAAAGTTCTTCAAGGAATTCATTTCGAAGTACTTACAGGAAATCCTACGGAAGTACCTTTAAAAGTTTCTCACGGAATGTTGGCGCATGTTACTGGAATTCCTCCGGATGTTTCTCAAGCATTTCTTCGGAAGTTTCTCCAGGAATTCCTCCAAAAGTTCCTTCAAAGATTCTACCGAAAGTTCCCCAGAAATTCTTCGTAAGTACTTCCATAAAATTTTCCGAAAGTTCATAAAAAAACTTTTCTAGAAAATACTTTACGAAATTCTCCGAAATTACTCCAGCAAGTCCTCCGGAAGTTCCACCCGTAATTCCTCCAGCAATCCCTACAAAAGTTCTCCAAATGTATATCCAGGATTTCCTCAAGGAAATGTTACGCAAGTACTTCCAGGAATTGTTTTAGAGGTACCTCCAGAAAATCTTCCGGAAGTTCTTTCAAGAAATACCTCGAATGTTCCTCCAGGAATTTCTCCGGATGATTCTCCAGGAACTCCTCCAGAAGTTCCTTCAGGAATTCCTCTTGAAGTTTCTTCACCCATTCCTTCGAAAATCCTCCATCAGGGATTCCTCCATGAGTTTCACCGGAAACTGCTCTAGGAGTTCGTCCAGACATTCCTCCGAGAGTTCCTCCCGACATTCCACCGGAAGTTCCTCCAGGAATTTTTCCGGAATTTCCTCCAGGAATTCCTCTGGAAAATCTTCCAGGAATTCCTTCGGAAGTTCCTCAACGAATTCCTCAGGAAGTTCATCCAGAAATTTCTCTGGAAGTTCCTCCACAAACTCTTCCGGAAGTTCCTCCATGAATTCCTCCGGAAGTTCTTCCAGGAATTCATCCGGAAGTTCCTCCAGGAAATCCTCCGGAAGTTCATCCAGGAATTCCTGGAGGAACTTCCGGAGGAATTCCCTGATGGAGGATTTTTGGAGGATTTTTCGAAGGAATGGGTGAAGAAACTTCAAGAGGAATTCCTGAAGGAACTTCCGGAGAAGTTCCTGGAGAATCATCCGGAGAAACTCCTGGAGGAACATTCGGAGGAATTCTTGAAAGAACTTCCGGAAGTGTTCTGGAGGAGTTCCTGTAGGATCCTTCCAAACTATTCCGGGTGGAACTTCCGGAGGAATTCCTGGATGAACTTCCCGAGGAATTCCTAGAGTAACTTCCGAAGGAATTCCTGGAAGATTTTCCAGAGGAATTCCTGGAGGAACTTCGGGAAAAATTCCTGGAGGAACTTGCGGCGGAATGTCGGGAGGAACTCTCGGAGGAATGTCTGGAGGAATTCCTAGAGCAGTTTCCGAAGAAACTCATAGAGGAATCCCTGATGGAGGATTTTTCGAAGGAATGGGTGAAGAAACTTCAAGAGGTATTCCTGAAGGAACTTCCGGAGGAGTTCCTGGAGAATCATCCGGAGAATTTCCTGGAGGAACATTCGTAGGTATTCTTGAAAGAACTTCCGGAAGATTTTCTGGAGGTACCTCAAAAACAATTCCTGGAAGTACTTGCGTAACATTTCCTTGAGGAAATCCTGGATATACATTCGGAGAACTTTTGTAGGAATTGCTGGGGGAATAACGGGTGGAACTTCCGGAGGACTTGCTGGAGTAATTTCGGAGAATTTCGTAAAGTATTTTCTAGAAGAGTTTTTTTATGAACTTTCGGAAAATTTTCTGGAAGTACTTACGAAAGAATTTCTGGGAAACTTTCGGTAGAATCTTTGAAGGAACTTTCGGAGGAATTCCTGGAGAAACTTCCGAAGAAATGCTTGGAGAAACATCCGGAGGAATTTCCGTAGTAACATACGCCAACATTCCGTAAGAAACTTTTGAAGGTACTTCCGTAGGATTTCCTGGAAGTACTTCGGAATGCATTCCTTGAAGAACTTTGGAAGGAATTCCAGGAGGAACTTCCGGAGGAATTCCTGTAGGATCTGTCCAAATTATTCCGGTAGAAACTTCCGTAGGATTTGGACCCTGGAGGAACTTCCGAAAAATCCCTAGAAAAACTTTTGGAGGAAGTCTGGTAGAATTTTCTTAAAATACTTTTCTATGAACTTTTGTAGGAATTGCTAAAGGAACTTCGGGTTTTTGTGTTTAAAATAAGGGAGAAATTCCAGAAGTAACTGTCATAGGAATTCATGGAGTAACTTTCTGCGAAATCCTAGAGAAATTTCTATGGAACTTTCAGAGGATTTTCCGGAGAAACTTCCGGAGGAATTCCTGAAGTAACTTCCAGAAGAGTTCTTGAATGAACTTCCGGAGTATTTCCTGTAGGTACTTACGAAAGTATTCCTGGAGGATGTTCTAGAAGACTTTCGGAGAAATTCCAGGAGAATTTCCATGAAATTCTTCCGAATAAACTTCTGCAAGAATTCCTAGAGAAACTTCAACGTTATATTTGAAAGAAATTCCAGAGGAATTTCTGGAGGAGCTATCGTAGGATACCCCGGAAGAACTCGCAGAAATATTTCCGAAATTTTCTTGTAGGATTCTCCAAAGGAGGATTCTTTTCCGGAGGAATTATTGTATGGTTTTCCGTAGGTATTATTGAAAGAACTTGAGAAGGAGTTCCTGGAAATGTTTCTGTAGAAATATCCCGAAGAATTCCTGGAAAAAATTTGGGAAGAATTCCTGGAGGAACTTTGAAGGAATTTTTGGAGAATTTCCCTAACCTTTTGGAACTCGCATAGTCCGGAACACTCACGCAGACCCGCAGTCTTGTGGTTTTTTGGAAAGTATTGTGATTTTTACAACGGAGTGAGTATCGAGAGGTCAATATTCTTTGGAATGAACTTTCAAAAGAATTGCTACAGAGACATGGAGATATTCTTGAAGGATATATCAGAGAATTTACCCCAGGTACTGTCGGAAGAATTCCTGGAGGAACTTCCAGAGACATTGGAGGTACTTGCTCCGTCTAGTCTTTTCCGGAGGAATTATTGCAGATTTTTCGGATTAATTCTTGTAGAAATTTATGAAAGATTTTCTTAAGAATCTTTCGAATGTACTTGTGGAGTTATTGCTAGAGGATCATCTAAGATTTCCGGAGAAATTTCTGAGGGAACTTTAACAGAAATTCCTAGAGGTTTTTCATGGAGGAATTCAAGGAGGAATTTCCAGAGGAATTCCTGGAGAATCTCCAAGAGGAATTCATGGGAGAACTTTTGGAAGAGATCCTGGAGAAATTTTTGAAGGAATTTCAGAAGGAATTTCTCGAGGATCTTCCATAGTAATTCCGGGATTAACATCCGAGGAATTTCCTGGACAATGTTTCGAAGGAATTATTGAACTTCTGGAGGATTTCCTGGCGCTTTCAAAATAATTGCTGGAGGTACTTCCGAAACAATTCCTGGAGGAACTTCCGCAAGAATTTCTGGACTAACCTCTGGAGTAATTCCTGGAGTAACTTCCGGAGGAATTCGTGGCGTAATTTCCGGAGGAATTCCTGGAGGAACTTCCGTAGGAATTCTTTAAGTAACTTCCGGAGGCCATTCTAAAGGAACATTCGAAAGACCTTCTGAAGAAACTTCCGTAGGATTTCCGGGAGGATCTTCCAGTGGAATTCCTGGCAGAACTTCCGTGGAATTTTTGAAGGAACTTGCGGAAGAATTTCTGGAGGAACTTCCTGAAGAATTTCTGGAGGAACATCCGGAGGACTTCTTTAAGGAAAATATCGGAGAAATTCTATGGAGAATTCCAGTAGTAACTTTCGGAGGAATTCCTTGCGGAACTGTTCGGAAAAGTCCTGGTGCTATTTCCGAATGAATTCATGGATTTACTTCCAAAACAATACTTGGAGGAACTTTCAGAAAACTTCATGAAGAAGCTTCCGGAGGAACTCCTGGAGCAACTTCCTTTGAAATTCTTCAAAAGAATTTCTGGAGAAACTCATGAAAGAATTCCGGGAGTGAGTTCCGGCGGAATTCCTGGAAAAACTTCCTTGGAATTCCTGGAAATTTCCCGGAATAATTTCTGGAGGAACTTCCTGAGGACTTCTTGGGATTCCTTCCGGAAATTCATCCAGGAATTCCTTCGGAAGTTCCTCCAGAAGTTCCTCCAGGAATTCCTCCGGAAGTTTCTCCAGGAATTCCTCCGGTAGTTCCTCCAGGAATCGGAATTCCTGGAAATTTTCCGGAATAATTCCTCCGGAAGTTCCTCCAGAAATTTCTCCGGAAGTTCCTCCAGGAATTCCTCCGAAAATTACTCCAGGAAGTTCATCCAGGAATTTCTCCGGAAGTTCCTCCAGGAATTCCTCCGAAAGTTACTCCAGGAAATTCCTCCAGGAATTTCTCCCGTAGTTCCTCCAGGAATTCCTCCGGAAGCTCCCCCAGGAATTCCTCCGAAAGTTCCTTCAGGAATTCCTCCGGAAGTTCCTCCAGGAATTCCTCCGGAAGTTCCTTCAGGAAGTTCCTCCAGGAACTCCACCGGAAGTTCCTCCAGAAATTCCGCCGAAAGTTCCTCCAGGAATTGCTCCGGAAGTTCCTCAGAAATTTTCTTCAGGAATTCCTCTGGAAGTTCCTTCCGACATTCCTCCGGAAGTTCCTCTCGACATTCCTCCGACAGTTCCTCCAGGAATTGATAGAACTTGCGTGTTTTGAGAACGGCACAGCTGTTCCATCTTCTCCTCACTTTTCCAGGTGGCGTTTCTTCTCCTGAAAAAGGCGGGTCTGCTTTCTCCGCTTTCGTCTATAACGTTCCACGTTCTGCCGGGTACCTTGCTGCAGGGCGACCGCTAGCACTGCTTCCTTCTCCTTCAAATCTGTCTGCACTCTTCGTCGAACCAATCGTTCCGTCGAATTCGTCCCATTTATATGACGTTGTTCTCCTCTGCGTCGTTAAATGGCTGCTTTGACTGTATTCCAGCAGTCCTTAAGAGGGCCTCATCGAGCTCACCCTCTTCCGGCAACGCTGCCTCGAGATCAGCCGCTGGGCGCTGAACTTCCAATAGGTGGTCTAAACTCCTCCTCTTGGCCAACCTGAGCGTTCAAATCTCCTATGATGATGTTGACATCGTGGCTTGGGCAGCTGTCGTACTCACGTTCCAGCTGCGCGTAGAATGCGTCCTTATCATCATCAGTGCTTCCGGAGCGTGGGCTATGGACGTTGATTATGCTGAAGTTGAAGAACCGGTCTTTGATCCTTAACCTGCACAGTATTTCATTGATCGGCAACCACATGATCAAGCGCCTTTGCATATAGCCCATCACTATGATCACTATGTACTTACGAAAGGCGGAGGCCAGTCTCGGGCTGAAAGTCTCCCTAATAAAGACACACAAAAAAATACTTACGTATGAATTCGTGCATGAACTTTCGGAAGAATTCCTGGAAGAACTTTCGGGGAAATTCCTGGAAGAAGGAGGATCCTCCTGCACTATCCCGCGGGACTAGTTGACGGAACTTCCGAAAGAATCCTAAAAAAACTTTCGGAGGAATTTTCTTAAAACACTTTAGAATGTTTTTTACAGGAATTGCTTATGGGACTTCAAGGTTTTCTTGAAGGAAATTTTCCGGAGGAATTTGCGGAGGAATTCATGAAGGCACTTTCGGAGAAATTCTTGGAGGATCTTTCGAAGGAATTCGTGAAGAAATTTGCGGAGGAATTTCTGGAGAAATTATTGGAGAAACATCCACATAAATTCCTGGAGAAACTTTCGATTGAATTCTTGAAGGAACATTCAGAGGTTTTCCTGATGGTACCCCCAAAACAATTTCTTCGAAGAAATTCTTGAGGGAACTTCCGGAGGAATTATTTGAGGATCTTCCGAAGGAATTTCTGGAAGAACTTCAGGAGGAATTCGAGGAGGAGCTGTCGGAGGAGTTCCTGAAGGGAACTACCGGAGGAATTCCCGGAAGAACATCCGGAAGAATTCCTGGAGGAAGTTCCGGGGCACTTTCTGCAGGAACTTCCTGAGGAATTTTTGCAGGGACTTCCGGAGGAATTCCTGAAGGAACTTCCGTAGGAATTAGTGAGGAAACTTCCGGAGGAATTCCTGGAGGAACTTCCGGAGGAATTACTAGAGGAACTTCCGGAGGAATTACTAGAGGAACTTCCGGAGGAATTACTAGAGGAACTTCCGGAGGAATTCCTGGAGGAACTTTGGGAGGAATTCCTTGAGGAACTTCCGGAGGAATTCCTGGAGGAACTTCCGGAGGAATTCCTGGAGGAACTTCCCGAGGAATTCCTGGAGGAACTTCCCGAGGAATTCCTGGAGGAACTTCCCGAGGAATTCCTGGAGGAACTTCCCGAGGAATTCCTGGAGGAACTTCCAGAGGAATTCCTGGAGGAACTTCCAGAGGAATTCCTGGAGGAACTTCCGGAGGAATTCCTGGAGGAACTTCCGGAGGAATTCCTGGAGGAACTTCCGGAGGAATTCCTGGAGGAACTTCCGGAGGAATTCCTGGAGGAACTTCCAGAGGAATTCCTGGAGGAACTTCCGGAGGAATTCCTGGAGGAACTTCCGGAGGAATTCCTGGAGGAACTTCCGGAGGAATTCCTGGAGGAACTTCCAGAGGAATTCCTGGAGGAACTTCCGGAGGAATTCCTGGAGGAACTTCCGGAGGAATTCCTGGAGGAACTTCCGGAGGAATTCCTGGAGGAACTTCCGGAGGAATTCCTGGAGGAACTTCCGGAGGAATTCCTGGAGAAACTTCCGGAGGAATTCCTGGAGGAACTTCCGGAGGAATTCCTGGAGGAACTTCCGGAGGAATTCCTGGAGGAACTTCCGGAGGAATTCCTGGAGGAACTTCCGAAGGAATTCCTGGAGGAACTTCCGGAGGAATTCCTGGAAGAACTTCCGGAGGAATTCCTGGAAGAACTTCCGGAGGAATTCCTGGAGGAACTTCCGAAGGAATTCCTGGAGGAACTTCCGAAGGAATTCCTGGGTGAACTTCGGAGGAATTCCTGGAGGAACTTCCCGAGGAACTCCTGGAGGAACTTCCGGAGGAATTCCTGGAGGAACTTCCGGAGGAATTCCTGGAGGTACTTCCGGCGGGATTCGTGAGGGAACTTCCGGTGGAGTTCCTGGAGGAACTTACGGAGGAATTCCTTGAGGAACTTCCGGAGGAATTCCTGGAGGAACTTCCGGAGGAATTCCTGGGGGAACTTCCGGAGGAATTCCTTGAGGAACTTCGGAGGAATTCCTGGAGGAACTTCCGGAGGAATTCCTGGAGGAACTTCCGGAGGAATTCCTGGAGGAACTTCCGGAGGAATTCCTGGAGGAACTTCCGGAGGAATTCCTGGAGGAACTTCCGGAGGAATTCCTGGAGGAACTTCCGGAGGAATTCCTGGAGGAACTTCCGGAGGAATTCCTGGAGGAACTTCCGGAGGAATTCCTGGAAGAACTTCCGGAGGAATTCCTGGAGGAACTTCCGGAGGTATTCCTGGAGGAACTTCCGGAGGAATTCCTGGAGGAACTTCCGGAGGAATTCCTGGAGGAACTTCCGGAGGAATTCCTGGAGGAACTTCCGGAGGAATTCCTGGAGGAACTTCCGGAGGAATTCCTGGAGGAACTTCCGGAGGAATTCCTGGAGGAACTTCCGGAGGAATTCCTGGAGGAACTTCTTAATCCTAAACATCAGACAATTCTGATTCCTGCAGTGGAACAACAAATGCATTTTTGGAACTAATAAATGGAACTAATAAAAACATTGGAATTACCGCGAGCGGATTCCCCCTCCGACACGCAAATTAACCGAGTATTTTGGATTGCTTTTTCTGTCTTTCCAAACATAAATCCGTCTAGCCCCTGCACCGGAACACCGAACGCTATCTGGAAACGGTGTCAGGCCATTTGGCCGAATGCTGTCTGGCCGAATGCCGTTTGGCCGAACGCCATTTGGCCGAAAGCCGTTTGGCCGAACGGGTCGTTTGGCCGAATGCCGTTTGGCCGAATAAGGTACACCGGGGCAAGTTGAAACGGTTTTTTCAAAGTTGAAATTCGAAGTGATGTAAAAAAATCAACCTTTGATATATTTTGAATCCGTTTGCGGTGTTTGCTAGTTCGGGCCAAATATTATACATAAAAAATAAGCAACCTTAACAAACTTTTTTATAAATATTTTTTATATTTAAATTATTTTTTTATATGCATCGTTTCAACTTGCCCCGCGAATCGGAAAACTGCGAAACACTGCGTTATATTCAGACGTAAGCTAATTTTGCTGTATTAATAACAAAATGTATGTACTCAGTGAGACTCAAGAAGCACGAGGTTGTAAAGGTAACTATAATTCTGCTTGGATTCGCATAAGAGTCCCATGTAAGTTTTTGACGATTTGGATTTTCTTTCAGTAGTTAGCTTAAAATTGTCTTCTGTTTAAGAAAAACTGATAAAATAGTAGGCTTTGTTCTAGAAATTTGAAAACAAATTCCATTTTTGTTGTCTCATCTTGATATTTACTCTCATAAAAATCAGATTCCAGATTTTGATAGGTACTCTTGTACACAAGAAATTAACTTAAGTATGGTCTATTTAATTGTGGGACAATTAACGCGGATAAATACAGATAAAGAATATTATGTAAATTTTTTGGAAAGATACCAATTTTTATTCAATTTATTAGATTTTTTTGTATTTCTCCATGTCAAACAAGTTTGATAAATTCAACAGCAAATTACTTAAGTCAGCGAAACTGACATGGGACTCTTATGCGAATAAGGGCAGTGTACAACAAAGTCACAAGCGTATTTTCAGAGACCAAATTCCGAAGAACGCACTGCGTTGAAAATCTATCAAATTGGTTTCCTCCTACTGTGACCACTCGGATTACTATTCAGGATGCTTCATTATTTGGTTCACTTGTATATTGCGCAGTTGATTAATTCGGCTGTCGCTTCTTCATAACTACATCAATAACCAGCCATCACATCTCTCATAAACTCTTCAATTGGAGAAATAAACAGCTGGGGTAGTGAAAGACGTAGTTAACGAAATGTTCACATATTCTATGTTTTATTTTTCTGAGAGTCAGTGCTCAGTAGATTAAGAATCTCAAAACTGCAGTTTAAACATTCTAGTGGAGATTGTAGGAGGACCCTTCTTTTCATTCTAGTGGAGATTGTAGGAGGGTTGCATTCAGGACGGAATGGGCGGAAATTAATTAAATTTATGTTCAGAAGTTTGCATGCTTTCATAAATTTATGTTTTTCGAATGTATGTATTTACGGACCATGTAGAATTCTGAAAAAAAATACTTTTAATTGCGAGGGTCACGTTTTGAATCGTTTGTTTCAACTTGCCCCGCACCGCGCATTTCTATTTGCCCCGATGAGTTGAACATGCAGAGCAATATCGAACAACCAAAATACTAAAATTAAAACGGGTCTTTCATCGATTTTTCATAATCATTATGCTTATTCAACATTGAATGATTACCTACCGTGAAAATTTGATGAAACTCTTCCAAACATCGTTTTGAGACCTGTTTCATTGGCACGTCAAATAGTTGGTTTGGATTTTGCAAAAGGCGAAAAATAAACAATGGAAGGGATTGCTTATGAAAGCTGCAAACTTTCGGGAATGGCAGTCAGAAGGTGCGTTTAGGCGAGTAGTTTGTTGAAAAAAAAATATCAGAGCATTCGGTCATTTCCTATCTGAATTACAGCTTCCGTTTCAACTTACCCCGCATTTCAACTTGCCCCGGTGTACCTTAGTTAAAAAATTTACCTCAAATTAAGAGTAGCGAAAATTGAGAAATGAAACGTGGGCTTGTGGCCTATGTGGGCTTTGTGGCCGTGCGGTTAGCGACGTCAATCGTCTAGACGCATGTGCTGTGGAGTGTGGGTTCGATTCCCGCCCCGGTAAGGAAAAAACTTTTTCGTAAAAGCGAAAAGTTATCCACTGGTCTACTGGGTGTTGTGTAAATGTCCTGTCCGTTGTCTAATGCTAGATGTTAAGTGTTCAGTCTGTGCGACCTCTGGTCGAAGACGGTGACCCTGTCTTTTTTCTTTTAGAAACGTGAGTAATGAGAAGTAAGAAGTGAGAAGTGAAATGTGAAAAGTGGGAAGAGAAAAGTGAACAGAGAACTTCTTCCTTCATCTTTCTTCTCTTTCTTCCTTCTTCTTCCTCCTTTTCCCTTCTCCCTTCTCCTTCTTCCTTCTTCTTTCTTCCGTCTTTCTTTTTTCTTTTTCCTTCCTTTTTCTTTCTTCCTTCTTCATTCCCCTTTCTTTCATCCTTATACCTTCTTCTTTCTAATTCCTTTTTCTCTCTTCCTTCTCCCTTTTTTCTTCTTCCTTCTTCATTATTTCTATTCCTTCTCTCTTCTTTCTTCCTTCTTCCTTCTTCTTTGTTCCTTGTTCCTTGTTCCTTCTTCCATTTTCCTTTTTTCTTCTTCTTTCTTCCCTCTTTCTTCTTCCTTTTTCCTTCTTTCTTCTTCCTTCTTCCTTCTTCATTCTTCATTCTTCTTTCTTCTTTCTTCCTTCTTCCTTCTTTCTTCTTCCATTTTCCTTCTTCCTTCTTTCTTCTTTCTTCTTCCTTCTTCCTTTTTCCTTGTTCCTTCTTCCTTTTTCCTTCTTCCTTCTTCTTTCTTCCTTCTTCTTTCTTCTTCCTTCTTTCTTCTTCCTTCTACCTTCCTCCTTCTTCCTTCTTCCTTCTTTCTTCTTTCTTCTTCCTTCTTTTTTCTTCCTTCTTCTTTCTTCCTTTTCCTTCTTTCTTTTTCTTTCTTCCTTCTTCCTTCTTCTCCTTCCCTTCTTCCTTCTTCCGTCTTCCTTCTTCCTTCTTCCTTCTTCCTTCTTCCTTCTTCCTTCTTCCTTCTTCCTTCTTCCTTCTTCCTTCTTCCTTCTTCCTTCTTCCTTCTTCCTTCTTTCTTCTTCTTATTTCTTCCTTCTTCTTTTTCTCTTCCTTCTTCCTTCTTCTTTCCTCCTTCTTCCTTCTTCGTCCTTCTTTCTCCTTCTTCCTTCTTCCTTTTTCCTTTTTCCTTTTTCCTTTTTCCTTTTTCCTTCTTCCTTCTTCCTTCTTCCTTTTTCCTTCTTCTTTCTTCCTTATTTCTTCTTCTTTCTTCTTTCTTCCTTCTTCCTTCTTCCTTCTTCTTTCGTCTTCTTTTATACTTCTTCCTTCTTCCTTCTCCCTTCTTTCGTCTTCTTTTATCCTTCTTCCTTCTTCCGTCTTCCGTCTTTCTTCTTCCGTCTTCCTTCTTCCTTCTTCCTTCTTCCTTCTTCCTTCTTCCTTCTTCCTTCTTCCTTCTTCCTTCTTCCTTCTTCCTTCTTCCTTCTTCCTTCTTCCTTCTTCCTTCTTCCTTCTTCCTTCTTCCTTCTTCCTTCTTCCTTCTTCCTTCTTCCTTCTTCCTTCTTCCTTCTTCCTTCTTCCTTCTTCCTTCTTCCTTCTTCCTCCTTTTTCTTCCTTCCTTCTTCTTCCTTCTTCCTTCTTCCTTCTTCCTTCTTCCTTCTTCCCTTCTTCCTTCATCTTTCTTTCTTCTCCCTTCTTCCTTCTTCCTTCTTCCTTTTTCCTTCTTCCTTCTTCCTTCTTCCTTCTTCCTTATTCTTCCTACTTCTTTTGTTTTTTTTTCCTTCTTGATTCTTTCTTCTTCCTTGATTCTTTCTTCTTCTATGGTTCTTTCTTCTTTTTCTTTCCTTCTTCTTTGTTTATTCTTCATTCGGAGAATTTCAACTATTCGGCCAAATGGAATTTGGCCAAATGACCCTAAACCCTGAAACCAACAACCCCCGCGATTTGTAAACAAAGTGTTCCGCTCTGGTGTTCCGGCCGGCGTTTCCTGTTGTTTTATAATCGCAAACATCCGGATTGCACCCGGAGAATGTGTGGGTGACCCTCCCCGTGCTTCTCATAATCCTAAACATCCGGATTGTCTGGTTCCTGCAGCGGAACAACAAATGCATTTTTGGAATTGACAAACTCCTGCTGAAAACATTGAAATTGATGCGAGCGGATGTCCCCTCCGTCACGCACAAATTAACCGAGTCTTTTGGAGTGCTTTTCCGGTCTTTCCATACACAAATCCATCCAGATCGATCTGCCCCTGCACCGGAACACCGATCACCTTCTGGAAGTCAGCAAATTTCTGTCGAAAATGAGGAAAAAAATCCCCCCGCGATTTGTTTAAACAAAGTGTTCCGCTCGGTGTTCCGGCCGGCGTTTCCCGTTGTTTTTATAATCGCAAACATCCGGATTACACCCGGAGAATGTGCGGGTGACCCTCCCCGTGCTTCTCATAATCCTAAACATCCGGATTGTCTGGTTCCTGCAGCGGAACAACAAATGCATTTTTGGAATTGACAAACTCCTGCTGAAAACATTGAAATTGATGCGAGCGGATGTCCCCTCCGTCACGTACAAATTAACCGAGTCTTTTGGAGTGCTTTTCCGGTCTTTCCATACACAAATCCATCCAGATCGATCTGCCCCTGCACCGGAACACCGATCGCCTTCTGGAAGTCACAAATTTCTGTCCAAAAATTAGGAAAAAAATCCCCCCGCGATTTGTAAACAAAGTGTTCCGCTCGGTGTTCCGGCCGGCGTTTCCCGTTGTTTTTATAATCGCAAACATCCGGATTGCACCCGGAGAATGTACGGGTGACCCTCCCCGTGCTTCTCATAATCCTAAACATCCGGATTGTCTGGTTCCTGCAGCGGAACAACAAATGCATTTTGGAATTGACAAACTCCTGCTGAAAACATTGAAATTGATGCGAGCGGATGTCCCTCCGTCACGCACAAATTAACCGAGTCTTTTGGAGTGCTTTTCCGGTCTTTCCATACACAAATCCATCCAGATCGATCTGCCCCTGCACCGGAACACCGATCGCCTTCTGAAGTCAACAAATTTCTGTCGAAAATGAGGAAAAAATCCCCGCGATTTGTAAACAAAGTGTTCCGCTCGGTGTTCTGGCCGGCGTTTCCCGTTATTTTTATAATCGCAAACATCCGGATTGCACCCGGAGAATGTGCGGGTGACCTCCCGTGCTTCTCATAATCCTAAACATCCGGATTGTCTGGTTCCTGCAGCGGAACAACAAATGCATTTTGGAATTGACAAACTCCTGCTGAAAACATTGAAATTGATGCGAGCGGATGTCCCTCCGTCACGCACAAATTAACCGAGTCTTTGGAGTGCTTTTCCGGTCTTTCCATACACAAATCCATCCAGATCGATCTGCCCCTGCACCGGAACACCGATCACCTTCTGGAAGTCAGCAAATTTCTGTCGAAAATGAGGAAAAAATCCCCCAAGCGATTTGTTTAAACAAAGTGTTCTGCTCGGTGTTCCGGCCGGCGTTTCCGTTGTTTTATAATCGCAAACATCCGGATTGCACCCGGAGAATGTGCGGGTGACCCTCCCCGTGCTTCTCATAATCCTAAACATCCGGATTGTCTGGTTCCTGCAGCGGAACAACAAATGCATTTTTGGAATTGACAAACTCCTGCTGAAAACATTGAAATTGATGCGAGCGGATGTCCCCTCCGTCACGCACAAATTAACCGAGTCTTTTGGAGTGCTTTTCCGGTCTTTCCATACACAAATCCATCCAGATCGATCTGCCCCTGCACCGGAACACCGATCGCCTTCTGGAAGTCACAAATTTCTGTCCAAAAATTAGGAAAAATCCCCCGCGATTTGTAAACAAAGTGTTCCGCTCGGTGTTCCGGGCCGGCGTTTCCTGTTGTTTTATAATCGCAAACATCCGGATTGCACCCGGAGAATGTACGGGTGACCTCCCGTGCTTCTCATAATCCTAAACATCCGGATTGTCTGGTTCCTGCAGCGGAACAACAAATGCATTTTTGGAATTGACAAACTCCTGCTGAAAACATTGAAATTGATGCGAGCGGATGTCCCCTCCGTCACGCACAAATTAACCGAGTCTTTTGGAGTGCTTTTCCGGTCTTTCCATACACAAATCCATCCAGATCGATCTGCCCCTGCACCGGAACACCGATCGCCTTCTGGAAGTCAGCAAATTTCTGTCGAAAATGAGGAAAAATCCCCTCGATTTGTAAACAAAGTGTTCCGCTCGGTGTTCCGGCTGGCGTTTCCCGTTGTTTTATAATCGCAAACATCCGGATTGCACCTGGAGAATGTGCGGTGACCCTCCCAGTGCTTCTCATAATCCTAAACATCCGGATTGTCTGGTTCCTGCAGCGGAACAACAAATGCATTTTGGAATTGACAAATTCCTGCTAAAACATTGAAATTGATGCGAGCGGATTCCCTCCGTCACGCAAATTAACCGAGTCTTTTGGAGTGCTTTTCCGGTCTTTCCATACACAAATCCATCCATATCGATCTGCCCCTGCACCGGAACACCGATCGCCTTCTGGAAGTCAACAAATTTCTGTCGAAAATGAGGAAAAAAATCCCCCCTCGATTTGTATAAACAAAGTGTTCCTGCTCGGTGTTCTGGCCGGCGTTTCCCGTTGTTTTTATAATCGCAAACATCCGGATTGCACCCGGAGAATGTGCAGGTGACCCTCCAGTGCTTCTCATAATCCTAAACATCCGGATTGTCTGGTTCCTGCAGCGGAACAACAAATGCATTTTTGAATTGACAAATTCCTGCTGAAAACATTGAAATTGATGCGAGCGGATTCCCCCTCCGTCACGCAAATTAACCGAGTCTTTCGGAGTGCTTTTCCGGTCTTTCCATACACAAATTCATCCAGATCGATCTGCCCCTGCACCGGAACAATGATCGCCTTCTGGAAGTCAACAAATTTCTGTCGAAAATGAGGAAAAAAATCCCCCCGCGATTTGTAAACAAAGTGTTCCGCTCGGTGTTCTGGCCGGCGTTTCCCTTGTTTTATAATCGCAAACATCCGGATTGCACCCGGAGAATGTGCGGGTGACCTCCCGTGCTTCTCATAATCCTAAACATCCGGATTGTCTGGTTCCTGCAGCGGAACAACAAATGCATTTTTGGAATTGACAAATTCCTGCTGAAAACATTGAAATTGATGCGAGCGGATTCCCTCCGTCACGCAAATTAACCGAGTCTTTGGAGTGCTTTACCGGTCTTTCCATACACAAATCCATCCAGATCGATCTGCCCTGCACCGGAACAATGATCGCCTTCTGAAGTCAACAAATTTCTGTCAAAATGAGGAAAAAATCCCCCGCGATTTGTAAACAAAGTGTTCCGCTCGGTGTTCTGGCCGGCGTTTCCGTTGTTTTTATAATCGCAAACATCCGGATTGCACCGGAGAATGTGCGGGTGACCCTCCCCGTGCTTCTCATAATCCTAAACATCCGGATTGTCTGGTTCCTGCAGCGGAACAACAAATGCATTTTGGAATTGACAACACTGCTGAAAACATTGAAATTGATGCGAGCGGATTCCCCCTCCGTCACGCAAATTAACTGAGTCTTTGGAGTGCTTTTCCGGTCTTTCCATACACAAATCCATCCAGATCGATCTGCCCTGCACCGCACGGAAACAATGATCGCCTTCTGGAAGTCAACAAATTTCTGTCAAAAATGAGGAAAAAAATCCCCGCGATTTGTTTAAACAAAGTGTTCCGCTCGGTGTTCTGGCCGGCGTTTCCCGTTATTTTTATAATCGCAAACATCCGGATTGCATCCGGAGAATGTGCGGTGACCCTCCCGTGCTTCTCATAATCCTAAACATCCGGATTGTCTGGTTCCTGCAGCGGAACAACAAATGCATTTTGGAACTAACAAATTCCTGCTGAAAACATTGAAATTGATGCGAGCGGATTCCTCCGTCACGCAAATTAACCGAGTCTTTTGGAGTGCTTCTCCGGTCTTTCCATACACAAATCCATCCAGATCGATCTGCCCCTGCACCGGAACAATGATCGCCTTCTGGAAGTCAACAAATTTCTGTCGAAAATGAGGAAAAAAATCCCCCCGCGATTTGTAAACAAAGTGTTCCGCTCGGTGTTCTGGCCGGCGTTTCCCGTTATTTTTATAATCGCAAACATCCGGATTGCACCGGAGAATGTGCGGTGACCCTCCCGTGCTTCTCATAATCCTAAACATCCGGATTGTCTGGTTCCTGCAGCGGAACAACAAATGCATTTTTGAATTGACAAATTCCTGCTGAAAACATTGAAATTGATGCGAGCGGATTCCCTCCGTCACGCAACTAACCGAGTCTGTCGGATTGCTTCTCCGGTATTTCCATACACAAACCCACTCATATCGGTATGGCACCGGCATTGGATTTGGAATGAACGAATTTCAGTTGAAAACAATAAAATAAATCACCGATCGAAGCCATGCACCACTTTTTTCACCCCATGAACCATCTTGGTGCGATTTGACTATTTCTTGCACCACCCAGGAAAACCGAGCGCCACTTTTGCCACCCCTTCTTTCAATCTTAGTGCGGTATGCTCCATTTGCTCACTTCTTGCAAAACCTGGTCAAACCGCAAATAATTTTGTCGCCCCATCCACCATTTTGGTGTGGTAAGCTCGATTTGGCAATTTCATGCACCACCCGATCAACTCTTAATCACCTTTCCTTCCTTCATCTTGGTGCGGTTTGCCTCATTTGGCCACTTCATGCACCACCTGGTCAAGCCGTGCGCCACTTTGCCACCATCCACCATTAACAATCTTGGTGCGATTTGACTATTTCTTGCGTCACCCGGTCAATCCTTGTGCCATTTGTCACCCGGGCCAATCGTGCACCATTTTGCAACCCCATTCACCCTGTTGGTGATGCAACGTACACACCAGTCAAGCAGTTTGACGAACATTGACTCCTTCCCCAAGAAAACGCTTCGGTTGCTGCTTTGTTTGAACGTGTGTGAAGTTGTTCGAACAACCATTTGACAGTTGGCGGCTCGGTTGGAAAAAATTAAAACGGTTTGATTTTGGTTTGAGTTGTCGGGGGCGGAGTCAAGGTTCCCCGAACATGTTTGAGCCTTTGTAGTGAAGTTACTGCAAACCCCCCATATATTTTTTGATGGTTGGTGCTCAAGTTGGCGCGCTTCGGTCGTTCGTGGTTATTGTGATATTGTTGGTCGAATAAATTGATTGTTCGTGTTGCTGTTGGTAAAAACTTGATGGATGTTGGAATAAACGAAAGGTGGAGTCAATGTTGGTCAAACTGCTTGACCGTGTGTACGTTCCATGAGGTATGCTCGATTTGACCATTTTATGCACCACCCGAGCAAACATGCGCTACTTTTCCACGTTATCAACCATCTTGATACGTTATGCTAGTTTGGCTGTATCATGCACGCCCGGTCAACCCGTACGCCAATTTGCCACCTTCCTGCAACTTGGGTGCGGTTGCTCCATTTCGCAATTTTATGCCATCTCCTGGTCAAACCGTTGACCACTTTGACTTTAAATCTAACATCTTGGTGCAATTTGCCCGATATGGCCGTTTCATGCACCACTCGGTCAAACTTCGTGCGCCACTTTGCAGTCTCTTCCTCCATCTTGGTGCGGTTTGCTCCATTTGGCCAATTTTGCAATTCATCAGGTCAAAATGTGGATCATTTTGCCACCTAATCCACCATCATGGTGCGGTTTGCTTCATTTGGCCAATTTATGCCACCACCCTGTCAAATCGTGCGCTACTTGCCACCCACCATGCACCATCTTTGTGTGGTATGTTTGATTTGACCATTTCATGCACCACCCGGCTAAACCACGGACCACTTTGCCACCCCATCCACCATCATGGAGCGTTTTTCTTGATTTGGCTATTTGATGCACCCACCACTCGGTCAAATCGTGCGCTACTTTGCCATCCTTCCACCATCTTGGTGTGGTTTTGCACCATTTGGCCACTCTATACACCATCCGGTAAAACCGCAGACCACTTTGCCACCCCATCCATCATCATGGTGCGACTTACCCGGTTCAGCCATTTCATGCACCACCTGGTCAAGCCGTGTGCCACTTTGCCACCCCTTCCTCCATCTTGGTGGGATTTTCCATATCGCCACTTTATGCACCACCCGGTCAAGCCGTGCGTCACTTTGCCATCCTTTTCGCCATCTTTGTGCGGTTTACTCCACCACCATGTCAAATCGCGGACCACTTTGCCACCCATCCATCCATCATCATGGTGCGATTTACACGATTCGGCCATTTCATGCACCACGTGGTCAAGCCGTCTTGGTCTTGGTGCGCCTTGCTGTTTGGCCATATCATGCACCTCCTGGTTAGACCGTGCGCCACTTTGCTACCTCCATTCACCATTTTCGTGCTGCAAGGTGGCGACTTTTCCATATCATGCACCACCTAGACCGTGCGCCAATTTGCCACACACCAGTCACCATCATGGTGCGCCTTGCTCTGTTGGCCGCCATATCATGTAAATCCTGGTTAAACCGCGCACCACTAAGCCACCCCTATTCACCTTCTTCGTGCTGCATGTGCCACCTTTCCATTTCATGCACCACCTGGTTAGACCGTGGGCCATTTCGCCACCCCATTCACCATCTTCATGTTGCATGCGCCACCTTGCCATTTCATGCACCAACTAGTAAGACTGTGCAGCCCTTTGCCATCCAATTCACCATCTTAGTGCGCCTTGCTCTGTTTGGCTATATCATGCACCACCTGATCAAACCGTGCACCACTTTGCCATCTCATCCACCATCTCGGTGCTGCATGCGCCACCGTGCAGAACCATGCACCACTTTGCCATCCCATCCAACGTCTTGGTGCAACATGCGCCACCCTGCAGAACCATGCCATCATCTGGTCAAACCGTTGCACCACTTTGCCATCCCATCCACCATCTTGGTGCAACATGCGCCACCCTGCAGAACCATGCACCATCTGGTCAAACCGTGCACCACTTTGCCCATCCCATCCACCATCTTGGTGCAACATGCCGCCACCCTGCAGAACCATGCACCATCTGGTCAAACCATGCACCCACTTTGCCATCCCATCCACCACATCTTGGTGCTGCATGCGCCACCCTGCAGAACCATGCACCATCTGGTCAAACCGTGCACCACTTGCCATCCCATCCTCCATCTTGGTGCAACATGCGCCCACCCCTGCAGAACCCTGCACCATCTGGTCAAACCGTTACCACTTTGCCATCCCATCCACCATCTTAGTGTGGCATGCGCCACCCTGCAGAACCATGCACCATCTGGTCAAACCGTGCACCACTTTGCCATCCCATCCTCCATCTTGGTGCTGCATGTGCCACCGTCATCTGGTCAAACCGTGCACCACTTTGTCTTCCCATCCACCATCTTGGTGCAACGTGCGCCACCCTGCAGGGCCATGCACCATCTGCTCAGACCGCGCACCACTTTGCCATCCCATCCTCCATCTTGGTGCTGCATGCCACCGTCATCTGGTCAAACCGTCCACCACTTTGCCAACCCATCCACCATCTTGGTGCAACATGCGCCACCCTGGAACCATGCACCATCTGGTCAAACCATGCACCACTTTGCCATCCCATCCACCATCTTGGTGCTGCATGCGCTTCACCCTGCTGCAGAACCATGCACCATCTGGTCAAACCGTGCACCACTTTGCCATCCCATCCTCCATCTTGGTGCTGCATGTGCCACCGTCATCTGGTCAAACCGTGCACCACTTTGCCTTCCCATCCACCATCTTGGTGCAACATGCGCCACCCTGCAGAACCATGCACCATCTGGTCAAACCGTTGCACCACTTTGCCATCCCATCCTCCATCTTGGTGCTGCATGTGCCACCGTCATCTGGTCAACCGTCCACCACTTTTGCCATCCCATCCACCATCTTGGTGCAACATGCCGCCACCCTGCAGAACCATGCACCATCTGGTCAAACCGTGCAACTTTGCCATCCCATCCACCATCTTGGTGCTACATGCGCCACCCTGCAGAACCATGCACCATCTGGTCAAACCGTGCACCACTTTGCCATCCCATCCTCCAACTTGGTGCTGCATGCGCCACCCTGCAGAACCATGCACCCATCTGGTCAAACCGTGCACCACTTTTGCCATCCCATCCTCCAACTTGGTGCTGCATGCGCCGCACCCTGCAGAACCATGCACCATCTGGTCAAACCGTGCACTTTGCCATCCCATCCACCATCTGGGTGCTGCATGCGCCACCCTGCAGAACCATGCACCATCTGGTCAAACCGTGCACCACTTTGCCATCCCATCCACCATCTTGGTGCTGCATGCGCCACCCTGCAGAACCATGCACCATCTGGTCAAACCGTGCACCACTTTGCCATCTCATCCACCATCTTGGTGCTGCATGCGCCACCCTGCAGAACCATGCACCATCTGGTCAAACCGTGCACCACTTGTCCATCCCATCCACCATCTTGGTGCAGCATACGCCACCCTGCAGAACCATGCACCATCTGGTCAAACCGTGCACCACTTGTCCATCCCATCCACCATCTTGGTGCAGCATACGCCACCCTGCAGAACCATGCACCATCTGGTCAAACCGTGCACCACTTGTCCATCCCATCCACCATCTCGGTGCAGCATGCGCAACCCTGCAGAACCATGCACCATCTGGTCAAACCGTGCACCACTTTGCCATCCCATCCACCATCTTGGTGCTGCATGCGCCACCCTGCAGAACCATGCACCATCTGGTCAAACCGTGCACCACTTTGCCATCCCATCCTCCAACTTGGTGCTGTATGCGCCACCCTGCAGAACCATGCACCATCTGGTCAAACCGTGCACCACTTTGCCATCCCATCCTGCAACTTGGTGCTGCATGCGCCACCCTGCAGAACCATGCACCATCTGGTCAAACCGTGCACCACTTTGCCATCCCATCCTCCAACTTGGTGCTGCATGCGCCACCGTCATCTGGTCAAACCGTGCACCACTTTGCCATCCCATCCTCCAACTTGGTGCTGCATGCGCCACCCTGCAGAACCATGCACCATCTGGTCAAACCGTGCACCACTTTGCCATCCCATCCACCATCTTGGTGCTGCATGCGCCACCCTGCAGAACCATGCACCATCTGGTCAAACCGTGCACCACTTTGCCATCCCATCCACCATCTTGCTGCTGCATGCGCCACCCTGCAGAACCATGCACCATCTGGTCAAACCATTACCACTTTGCCATCCCATCCTCCAACTTGGTGCTGCATGCGCCCCCTGCAGAACCATGCACCATCTGGTCAAACTGCACCACTTCGCCATCCCATCCTCCCATCTTGGTGCTTCATGCGCGCACCCTGCAGAACCATGCACCATCTGGTCAAACCGTGCACCACTTTGCCATCCCATCCACTCATCTTGGTGCTGCATGCGCCCCACTGCAGAACCATGCACCATCTGGTCAAACCGTGCACCACTTCGCCATCCCATCCTCCATCTTGGTGCTACATGCGCCACCCTGCAGAACCATGCACCATCTGGTCAAACCGTGCACCACTTTCATCCCATCCACCATCTTTGGTGCTACATGCGCCACCCTCCAGCACCACGCACCACCTGCTCAAACCGTGCACCACTTTGCCATCCCATCCTCCATCTTGCTGCTGCATGCGCCACCCTGCAGAACCATGCACCATCTGGTCAAACCGTGCACCACTTTGCCATCCCATCCACCATCTTGGTGCTGCATGCGCCACCCTGCAGAACCATGCACCATCTGGTCAAACCATGCACCACTTTGCCATCCCATCCACTACAACTTGGTGCTGCATGCGCCACCCTGCAGAACCATGCACCATCTGGTCAAACCGTGCACCACTTTGCCATCCCATCCACCATCTTGGTGCTGCATGCGCCACCCCTGCAGAACCATGCACCATCTGGTCAAACCGTGCACCACTTCGCCATCCCATCCTCCATCTTGGTGCTACACATGCGCCACCCTGCAGAACCATGCACCATCTGGTCAAACCGTACCACTTTGCCATCCCATCCACCATCTTGGTGCTACATGCGCCACCCTGCAGAACCATGCACCATCTGGTCAAACCGTGCACCACTTTGCCATCCCATCCTCCAACTTGCTGCTACATGCGCCACCCTGCAGAACCATGCACCATCTGGTCAAACCGTACCGCACTTTGCCATCCCATCCTCCAACTTGGTGCTGGCGCCACCCTGCAGAACCATACCATCTGGTCAAACCGTGCACCACTTTGCCCATCCCATCCTCCAACTTGGTGCTGCATGCGCCACCCTGCAGAACAGAACCATGCACCATCTGGTCAAACCGTGCACCACTTTGCCATCCCATCCTCCAACTTGGTGCATGCCACCCTGCAGAACCATGCACCATCTGGTCAAACCGTGCACCACTTCGCCATCCCATCCACCATCTTGGTGCTATGCGCCACCCTACCGAACCAAGCACCATCTGGTCAAACCGTACACCACTTTGCCAGCCCAGCGACCAGCTTGATGCTACGCGCCCCCTGCAGAACCATGCACCATCTGGTCAAACCGTGCACCACTTTGCCATCCCATCCTCCATCTTGGTGCTACATGCGCCACCCTGCAGAACCATGCACCATCTGGTCAAACCGTGCACCACTTTGCCATCCCATCCTCCATCTTGGTGCTACATGCCACCACCTGCAGAACCATGCACCATCTGGTCAAACCGTGCACCACTTTGCCATCCCATCCTCCATCTTGCTGCTGCATGCGCCACCCCTGCAGAACCATGCACCATCTGGTCAAACCGTGCACCACTTTGCCATCCCATCCTCCAACTTGGTGCTGCATGCGCCACCCTGCAGAACCATGCACCATCTGGTCAAACCGTGCACCACTTTGCCATCCCATCCTACAACTTGGTGCTGCATGCGCCACCCCTGCAGAACCATGCACCATCTGGTCAAACCGTGCACCACTTTTGCCATCCCATCCACACCATCTTGGTGCTGCATGCGCCACCCTGCAGAACCATGCACCATCTGGTCAAACCGTGCACCACTTTGCCATCCCATCCACCATCTTGCTGCTGCATGCGCCACCCTGCAGAACCATGCACCATCTGGTCAAACCGTGCACCCCTTCGCCATCCCTCCCGCCATCTTGGTGCTGCATGCGCCCCCCTGCAGAACCATGCACCATCTGGTCAAACCGTGCACCACTTTGCCATCCCATCCTCCATCTTGGTGCTACATGCGCCACCCTGCAGAACCATGCACCATCTGGTCAAACCGTGCACCACTTTGCCATCCCATCCTACAACTTGGTGCTGCATGCGCCACCCTGCAGAACCATGCACCATCTGGTCAAACCGTGCACCACTTTGCCATCCCATCCACCATCTTGGTGCTGCATGCGCCACCCTGCAGAACCATGCACCATCTGGTCAAACCGTGCACCACTTTGCCATCCCATCCACCATCTTGGTGCTGCATGCGCCACCCTGCAGAACCATGCACCATCTGGTCAAACCGTGCACCACTTTGCCATCCCATCCACCATCTTGGTGCTGCATGCGCCACCCTGCAGAACCATGCACCATCTGGTCAAACCGTGCACCACTTTGCCATCCCATCCACCATCTTGGTGCTGCATGCGCCACCCTGCAGAACCATGCACCATCTGGTCAAACCGTGCACCACTTTGCCATCCCATCCTCCAACTTGGTGCTGCATGCGCCACCCTGCAGAACCATGCACCATCTGGTCAAACCGTGCACCACTTTGCCATCCCATCCTACAACTTGGTGCTGCATGCGCCACCCTGCAGAACCATGCACCATCTGGTCAAACCGTGCACCACTTTGCCATCCCATCCACCATCTTGGTGCTGCATGCGCCACCCTGCAGAACCATGCACCATCTGGTCAAACCGTGCACCACTTTGCCATCCCATCCACCATCTTGTTGCTGCATGCGCCACCCTGCAGAACCATGCACCATCTGGTCAAACCGTGCACCACTTTGCCATCCCATCCACCATCTTGGTGCTGCATGCGCCCCCCTGCAGAACCATGCACCATCTGGTCAAACCGTGCACCACTTTGCCATCCCATCCTCCATCTTGGTGCTACATGCGCCACCCTGCAGAACCATGCACCATCTGGTCAAACCGTGCACCACTTTGCCATCCCATCCTCCAACTTGGTGCTGCATGCGCCACCCTGCAGAACCATGCACCATCTGGTCAAACCGTGCCCCACTTTGCCATCCCATCCACCATCTTGGTGCTGCATGCGCCCCCCTGCAGAACCATGCACCATCTGGTCAAACCGTGCACCACTTTGCCATCCCATCCACCATCTTGGTGCTGCATGCGCCACCCTGCAGAACCATGCACCATCTGGTCAAACCGTGCACCACTTTGCCATCCCATCCACCATCTTGGTGCTGCATGCGCCACCCTGCAGAACCATGCACCATCTGGTCAAACCGTGCACCACTTGGCCATCCCATCCTCCAACTTGGTGCTGCATGCGCCACCCTGCAGAACCATGCACCATCTGGTCAAACCGTGCACCACTTTGCCATCCCATCCACCATCTTGGTGCTGCATGCGCCACCCTGCAGAACCATGCACCATCTGGTCAAACCGTGCACCACTTTGCCATCCCATCCTCCAACTTGGTGCTGCATGCGCCACCCTGCAGAACCATGCACCATCTGGTCAAACCGTGCACCACTTTGCCATCCCATCCTCCAACTTGGTGCTGCATGCGCCACCCTGCAGAACCATGCACCATCTGGTCAAACCGTGCACCACTTTGCCATCCCATCCACCATCTTGGTGCTGCATGCGCCACCCTGCAGAACCATGCACCATCTGGTCAAACCGTGCACCACTTTGCCATCCCATCCTCCATCTTGGTGCTGCATGCGCCACCCTGCAGAACCATGCACCATCTGGTCAAACCGTGCACCACTTTGCCATCCCATCCTCCAACTTGGTGCTGCATGCGCCACCCTGCAGAACCATGCACCATCTGGTCAAACCGTGCACCACTTTGCCATCCCATCCACCATCTTGGTGCTGCATGCGCCACCCTGCAGAACCATGCACCATCTGGTCAAACCGTGCACCACTTTGCCATCCCATCCACCATCTTGGTGCTGCATGCGCCACCCTGCAGAACCATGCACCATCTGGTCAAACCGTGCACACTTTTGCCATCCCATCCACCATCTTGGTGCTGCATGCGCCACCCTGCAGAACCATGCACCATCTGGTCAAACCGTGCACCACTTTGCCATCCCATCCTCCAACTTGGTGCTGCATGCGCCACCCTGCAGAACCATGCACCATCTGGTCAAACCGTGCACCACTTTGCCATCCCATCCACCATCTTGGTGCTACATGCGCCACCCTGCAGAACCATGCACGATCTGGTCAAACCGTGCACCACTTTGCCATCCCATCCTCCATCTTGCTGCTGCATGCGCCACCCTGCAGAACCATGCACCATCTGGTCAAACCGTGCACCACTTTGCCATCCCATCCTCCAACTTGGTGCTGCATGCGCCACCCTGCAGAACCATGCACCATCTGGTCAAACCGTGCACCACTTTGCCATCCCATCCTCCATCTTGGTGCTACATGCGCCACCCTGCAGAACCATGCACCATCTGGTCAAACCTTGCACCACTTTGCCATCCCATCCTACAACTTGGTGCTGCATGCGCCACCCTGCAGAACCATGCACCATCTGGTCAAACCGTGCACCACTTTGCCATCCCATCCACCATCTTGTTGCTGCATGCGCCACCCTGCAGAACCATGCACCATCTGGTCAAACCGTGCACCACTTTGCCATCCCATCCACCATCTTGGTGCTGCATGCGCCACCCTGCAGAACCATGCACCATCTGGTCAAACCGTGCACCACTTTGCCATCCCATCCACCATCTTGTTGCTGCATGCGCCACCCTGCAGAACCATGCACCATCTGGTCAAACCGTGCACCACTTTGCCATCCCATCCACCATCTTGGTGCTGCATGCGCCCCTGCAGAACCATGCACCATCTGGTCAAACCGTGCACCACTTTGCCATCCCATCCTCCATCTTGGTGCTACATGCGCCACCCTGCAGAACCATGCACCATCTGGTCAAACCGTGCACCACTTTGCCATCCCATCCACCATCTTGTTGCTGCATGCGCCACCCTGCAGAACCATGCACCATCTGGTCAAACCGTGCACCACTTTGCCATCCCATCCACCATCTTGGTGCTGCATGCGCCACCCTGCAGAACCATGCACCATCTGGTCAAACCGTGCACCACTTTGCCATCCCATCCTCCATCTTGGTGCTACATGCGCCACCCTGCAGAACCATGCACCATCTGGTCAAACCGTGCACCACTTTGCCATCCCATCCACCATCTTGGTGCTACATGCGCCACCCTGCAGAACCATGCACCATCTGGTCAAACCGTGCACCACTTTGCCATCCCATCCTCCATCTTGCTGCTGCATGCGCCACCCTGCAGAACCATGCACCATCTGGTCAAACCGTGCACCACTTTGCCATCCCATCCACCATCTTGGTGCTGCATGCGCCACCCTGCAGAACCATGCACCATCTGGTCAAACCGTGCACCACTTTGCCATCCCATCCTACAACTTGGTGCTGCATGCGCCACCCTGCAGAACCATGCACCATCTGGTCAAACCGTGCACCACTTTGCCATCCCATCCACCATCTTGGTGCTGCATGCGCCACCCTGCAGAACCATGCACCATCTGGTCAAACCGTGCACCACTTTGCCATCCCATCCACCATCTTGGTGCTGCATGCGCCACCCTGCAGAACCATGCACCATCTGGTCAAACCGTGCACCACTTGCCATCCCATCCACCATCTTGGTGCTGCATGCGCCATGCGCCACCCTGCAGAACCATGCACCATCTGGTCAAACCGTGCACCACTTTGCCATCCCATCCACCATCTTGGTGCCGCATGCGCCACCCTGCAGAACCATGCACCATCTGGTCAAACCAGCCGCACCACTTTGCCATCCCATCCTCCAACTTGGTGCTGCATGCGCCACCCTGCAGAACCATGCACCATCTGGTCAAACCGTGCACCACTTTGCCATCCCATCCTACAACTTGGTGCTGCATGCGCCACCCTGCAGAACCATGCACCATCTGGTCAAACCGTGCACCACTTTGCCATCCCATCCACCATCTTGGTGCTGCATGCGCCACCCTGCAGAACCATGCACCATCTGGTCAAACCGTGCACCACTTTGCCATCCCATCCACCATCTTGTTGCTGCATGCGCCACCCTGCAGAACCATGCACCATCTGGTCAAACCGTGCACCACTTTGCCATCCCATCCACCATCTTGGTGCTGCATGCGCCCCCCTGCAGAACCATGCACCATCTGGTCAAACCGTGCACCACTTTGCCATCCCATCCTCCAACTTGGTGCTGCATGCGCCACCCTGCAGAACCATGCACCATCTGGTCAAACCGTGCACCACTTGGCCATCCCATCCTCCAACTTGGTGCTGCATGCGCCACCCTGCAGAACCATGCACCATCTGGTCAAACCGTGCACCACTTTGCCATCCCATCCACCATCTTGGTGCTGCATGCGCCACCCTGCAGAACCATGCACCATCTGGTCAAACCGTGCACCACTTTGCCATCCCATCCTCCAACTTGGTGCTGCATGCGCCACCCTGCAGAACCATGCACCATCTGGTCAAACCGTGCACCACTTTGCCATCCCATCCTCCAACTTGGTGCTGCATGCGCCACCCTGCAGAACCATGCACCATCTGGTCAAACCGTGCACCACTTTGCCATCCCATCCACCATCTTGGTGCTGCATGCGCCACCCCGCAGAACCATGCACCATCTGGTCAAACCGTGCACCACTTTGCCATCCCATCCTCCAACTTGGTGCTGCATGCGCCACCCTGCAGAACCATGCACCATCTGGTCAAACCGTGCACCACTTTGCCATCCCATCCTCCAACTTGGTGCTGCATGCGCCACCCTGCAGAACCATGCACCATCTGGTCAAACCGTGCACCACTTTGCCATCCCATCCACCATCTTGGTGCTGCATGCGCCACCCTGCAGAACCATGCACCATCTGGTCAAACCGTGTACCACTTTGCCATCCCATCCACCATCTTGGTGCTCGCCACCCTGCAGAACCATGCACCATCTGGTCAAACCATGCACTACTTTGCCATCCCATCCACCATCTTGGTGCTGCATGCGCCACTCTGCAGAACCATGCACCATCTGGTCAAACCGTGCACCACTTTGCCATCCCATCCACCATCTTGGTGCTGCATGCGCCACCCTGCAGAACCATGCACCATCTGAATATCAAACCATGCACCACTTCGCCATCCCATCCTCCATCTTGGTGCTACATGCGCCACCCTGCAGAACCATGCACCATCTGGTCAAACCGTGCACCACTTTGCCATCCCATCCTCCATCTTGCTGCTGCATGCGCCACCCTGCAGAACCATGCACCATCTGGTCAAACCGTGCACCACTTTGCCATCCCATCCACCATCTTGGTGCTGCATGCGCCACCCTGCAGAGCCATGCACCATCTGGTCAAACCGTGCACCACTTTGCCATCCCATCCACACCCTTGGTGCTACATGCGCCACCCTGCAGAACCATGCACCATCTGGTCAAACCGTGCACCACTTTGCCATCTCATCCACCATCTTGGTGCTGCATGCGCCACCCTGCAGAACCATGCACCATCTGGTCAAACCGTGCACCACTTTGCCATCCCATCCACCATCTTGGTGCTGCATGCGCCACCCTGCAGAACCATGCACCATCTGGTCAAACCGTGCACCACTTTGCCATCCCATCCACCATCTTGGTGCTGCATGCGCCACCCTGCAGAACCATGCACCATCTGGTCAAACCGTGCACCACTTTGCCATCCCATCCACCATCTTGGTGCTGCATGCGCCACCCTGCAGAACCATGCACCATCTGGTCAAACCGTGCACCACTTTGCCATCCCATCCTCCAACTTGGTGCTGCATGCGCCACCCTGCAGAACCATGCACCATCTGGTCAAACCGTGCACCACTTTGCCATCCCATCCTACAACTTGGTGCTGCATGCGCCACCCTGCAGAACCATGCACCATCTGGTCAAACCGTGCACCACTTTGCCATCCCATCCACCATCTTGGTGCTGCATGCGCCACCCTGCAGAACCATGCACCATCTGGTCAAACCGTGCACCACTTTGCCATCCCATCCACCATCTTGTTGCTGCATGCGCCACCCTGCAGAACCATGCACCATCTGGTCAAACCGTGCACCACTTTGCCATCCCATCCACCATCTTGGTGCTGCATGCGCCCCCCTGCAGAACCATGCACCATCTGGTCAAACCGTGCACCACTTTGCCATCCCATCCTCCATCTTGGTGCTACATGCGCCACCCTGCAGAACCATGCACCATCTGGTCAAACCGTGCACCACTTTGCCATCCCATCCTCCAACTTGGTGCTGCATGCGCCACCCTGCAGAACCATGCACCATCTGGTCAAACCGTGCACCACTTTGCCATCCCATCCACCATCTTGGTGCTGCATGCGCCACCCTGCAGAACCATGCACCATCTGGTCAAACCGTGCACCACTTTGCCATCCCATCCACCATCTTGGTGCTGCATGCGCCACCCTGCAGAACCATGCACCATCTGGTCAAACCGTGCACCACTTTGCCATCCCATCCACCATCTTGGTGCTGCATGCGCCACCCTGCAGAACCATGCACCATCTGGTCAAACCGTGCACCACTTGGCCATCCCATCCTCCAACTTGGTGCTGCATGCGCCACCCTGCAGAACCATGCACCATCTGGTCAAACCGTGCACCACTTTGCCATCCCATCCACCATCTTGGTGCTGCATGCGCCACCCTGCAGAACCATGCACCATCTGGTCAAACCGTGCACCACTTTGCCATCCCATCCTCCAACTTGGTGCTGCATGCGCCACCCTGCAGAACCATGCACCATCTGGTCAAACCGTGCACCACTTTGCCATCCCATCCTCCATCTTGGTGCTGCATGCGCCACCCTGCAGAACCATGCACCATCTGGTCAAACCGTGCACCACTTTGCCATCCCATCCACCATCTTGGTGCTGCATGCGCCACCCTGCAGAACCATGCACCATCTGGTCAAACCGTGCACCACTTTGCCATCCCATCCTCCAACTTGGTGCTGCATGCGCCACCCTGCAGAACCATGCACCATCTGGTCAAACCGTGCACCACTTTGCCATCCCATCCTCCATCTTGGTGCTGCATGCGCCACCCTGCAGAACCATGCACCATCTGGTCAAACCGTGCACCACTTTGCCATCCCATCCACCATCTTGGTGCTGCATGCGCCACCCTGCAGAACCATGCACCATCTGGTCAAACCGTGCACCACTTTGCCATCCCATCCACCATCTTGTTGCTGCATGCGCCACCCTGCAGAACCATGCACCATCTGGTCAAACCGTGCACTACTTTTGCCATCCCATCCACCATCTTGGTGCTGCATGCGCCACCCTGGAGAACCATGCACCATCTGGTCAAACCGTGCACCACTTGCCATCCCATCCTCCAACTTGGTGCTGCATGCGCCACCCTGCAGAACCATGCACCATCTGGTCAAACCGTGCACCACTTTTGCCATCCCATCCACCATCTTGGTGCTGCATGCGCCACCCTGCAGAACCATGCACGATCTGGTCAAACCGTGCACCACTTTGCCATCCCCTCCTCCATCTTGCTGCTACATGCGCCACCCTGCAGAACCATGCACCATCTGGTCGAACCGTGCACCACTTTGCCATCCCATCCACCATCTTGGTGCTGCATGCGCCACCCTGCAGAACCATGCACCATCTGGTCAAACCGTGCACCACTTTGCCATCCCATCCTCCATCTTGGTGCTACATGCGCCACCCTGCAGAACCATGCACCATCTGGTCAAACCTTGCACCACTTTGCCATCCCATCCTCCAACTTGGTGCTGCATGCGCCACCCTGCAGAACCATGCACCATCTGGTCAAACCGTGCACCACTTTGCCATCCCATCCACCATCTTGTTGCTGCATGCGCCACCCTGCAGAACCATGCACCATCTGGTCAAACCGTGCACCACTTTGCCATCCCATCCACCATCTTGGTGCTGCATGCGCCACCCTGCAGAACCATGCACCATCTGGTCAAACCGTGCACCACTTTGCCATCCCATCCACCATCTTGTTGCTGCATGCGCCACCCTGCAGAACCATGCACCATCTGGTCAAACCGTGCACCACTTTGCCATCCCATCCACCATCTTGGTGCTGCATGCGCCCCTGCAGAACCATGCACCATCTGGTCAAACCGTGCAGCACTATGGCATCCCATCCTCCATCTTGGTGCTACATGCGCCACCCTGCAGAACCATGCACCATCTGGTCAAACCGTGCACCACTTTTGCCATCCCATCCACCATCTTGTTGCTGCATGCGCCACCCTGCAGAACCATGCACCATCTGGTCAAACCGTGCACCAGTTTGCCATCCCATCCACCATCTTGGTGCTGCGTGCGCCACCCTGCAGAACCATGCACCATCTGGTCAAACCGTGCACCACCTTGCCACCCCATCCACCAGCGTGGTGCTGCATGCGCCCCCTGCAGAACCATGCACCATCTGGTCAAACCGTGCACCACTTTGCCATCCCATCCACCATCTTGGTGCTACATGCGCCACCCTGCAGAACCATGCACCATCTGGTCAAACCGTTGCACCACTTTGCCATCCTATCCACCATCTCGGTGCTGCATGCGCCACCGTGTTTTTTACACATATCTTAAACTAATATTAATCTCATCAATACACTCTTTCGGGTAACTTTTTAAAATATTTTTTATAGAAGGGGGGCAAGTGCCCCCCACCCCCTGCATCGCCAGTGGCCATCACCGGAGTACGGTGATTGAAATCCAGCCGGAGCAGGGAATGAGTGGGGCACAGATCGGGAAAGCAACGATATAGAATTATTACTCATTTCCATTCACCGCAACCGGCGGTGGTGATGGTGGTGGTGTCTGTCTTGCCACGATCCGTCCGCTGTGCGCTGTCAGTCACATAGGGCCAGAACGTGGTGAATTTTGCGAGGATGAATGTTTTGTTTGTGTGCGAGAAGAGTGGTTTGCGAGCACAAGTTACATCTAATTACCCATTCCAAGTCGTTGCGCGTGTGAGAACGAGCGAAATGTTTCGAAGCAACAAGTGTGTACTTGTTGCTTTAGAAGCGTGATCTGTCGTTTGTGGGTGGTACGGTGGGTACGATCCGATAAGATATATCGGAAAAATGACAGTTAAACGATATTAATTTATCGTTTCGCGGATAATGGGCTGTAGATCGGTTTTATGACCTTGCGGTAATCACGAAAGGCTTTAAAGCATCATACTTTTATGGGACGATCCGCGAGAGAAGTTAATGAGAGCTGTAAATCATATAGAATAGGTCCAGGTTCAGATTTCTCACGGTGCGCCCGCTTATTGGTTTTCAAATGATAGTTGTCCGCACTGATTTATTGGTTCAAGCTTATTTATCTCGGTTAAACTGTTTATATAGAGACAGTTAGAATATAATTACAGGAAGCGGATTTGATTTGAATCCTTAGTCATAAGTTGGATCAAGCAAAGATTGTACACAAAGTGGTACAGCACAGAACATTTCGCTCAGTACAGCAACTTCATATCAAACCGCTGTCTAGTAAAAAAAATTTGGGCCTTTGTAAATCAGGCACTCAAACATGTTTCACCGAGATCCCAGTAAAGTGCCACACTTGTTGACCTATATCCCTTTCTTACTAACAGTAAATAAAACAAATGATTTCGATTATTCATATCCCAAAGAATCTCGGCTCCGTAATATGTTTTCTACGCCTGAGCCTGGCAAATAAATGAATTTGGAAAACAAGTGCCACATTTTCGCAGCGTTCAAGTGACTTTTAGCTACTGAATCTTGCAAATAGTTTAAGAATTTTGATGAAAAAACTTTTTAAAAATGTATTTTTCGAAGTTAGCTTCGATGAAAAAAACTTCGTGCAGAAGTTCGAAAATCAAAGGAAGTAATGTACTGCTCATTTCTGATTAAACCACCACTTGACTTGGACGTTAATTTACAATGTTAAGTGAAAAACTCATATGTGAATATGTAATTGGTTAGGTAACCACTTTCCCTTCGATGGGACCTCGAATCCATGACCTACAGTACGCAGCAGACTGGTGCTTGTCCAATCTAAGCTACGAAGGACCTCCGTCGGCCTTCGCAACCTAGCGTGCAGAAGTTCTGCGATCATTTAGCCAAAAGGTCATTTAGTCGAATAGGACATTTGGCCGTATAGGACATTTGGCCGAACAGGACATTTGGCCGAACAGGACATTTGGCCGAATAGGACATTTGGCCGAAAAGGACATTTGGCCGAATAGGACATTTGGTTGAATAGGACATTTGGTTGAATATGACATTAGGCCGAATAGGACATTTGGTTGAATATGACATTTGGTTGAATATGACATTAGGCCGAATAGGACATTAGGCCGAATAGGACATTTGGCCGAAAAGGACATTTGGCCAAATAGGACATTTGGCCGAATAGGACGTTTGGCCGAATAGGACATTTGGTTGAATAGGACAATTTGTTGAATATGACATTAGGCCGAATAGAACATTTGGCCGAATAGGACATTTGGCCGAATAGGACATTTGGCCGAATAGGACATTTGGCCGAATAGGACATTTGGCCGAATAGGACATTTGGCAGAATAGAACATTTGGCCGAATAGGACATTTGGCCGAATAGGACATTTGACCGAATAGGACATTGGACTTGGCCGAGCAGAGCATTTGGCCTAATAGCACATTTGGCCGAATAGCACATTTGGTTGAATAGCACATTTGGCCGAATAGCACATTTGGCCGAATAGGACAGTTGGCCGAATAGGACATTTGGCCGAATAGGACATTTCGCCGAATAGGACATTTGGCCGAGCAGAACATTTGGCCGAATAGGACATTCGGCCGAATAGGACATTTGGTCGAATAGGACATTTTACCGAATAGGACATTGGACAATAGGAATAGGAATAGGACAAAATGCTGGATGATTCGTTCCCGGGCCGCTGGGGAAATCTTTCTAAAATTGCTGGATTGTCGTTGTCGGATTGCGGAGGAATCGTTTCCGTATATTCTGCGGAATCGATCTCGAATTGAAGGAAAAAAATCATTCCCGGATTGCCGGATCGCGATTGCCAAAGAAATCGTTCCCGAATTGCCGAAGGAATTGTTCCTGAATTGCTGGAGGAATCGATGCCGGATTGCCAGAGGAATCGTTTCCGTTTTTCCGAAGAGCATCTTTCCCGGATTGCCGAAGAAATCGATCCCGGAATTTCCGGAAAAATCGTTCCCTTATTGCTGGAGGGATCGTTTCCGTATTGCATGAGTGATTGATCGCGATTGCCAAAGAAATCGTAGCTGAACTGCCGGAAGGTGTTCCAGGATTGCTGGATTGCCGGAGAAATCGTTTTCGTATTTCAGGGAGAATCATTCTCGAATTGCCGGAAAATCGTTCCTGGATTGCCGAAGGAATGGTTTCCGTATTTCCGGAAGAATCGTTCCCGATATGAAAAATTCGTTCCCGTATTGCTGGAGGCATCATTCCCATATTGCTATAAAGATCACTCTCGGATATCCAGAAGAACCGTTTCCTCATTGCCGGAGGGATTGCTCGCGACTGCCAAAGAAATCGTTCTCGAATGGCCAGAGGGATTGTTCCCGGATTGCATGAGTTATTGATCGCGGCTGCCAAAGAAATCGTTGTCAAACTGTCGGAAGGTTTGATCCAGGATTGCTGGATTGCCGGAGGAATCGTTTTCTCATTTCTAGGAGAACCATTCTCGAATTGCCGGAAAATCGTTCCCGGATTGCTAGAAGGAACGCGGGATTGCCGTTCCCGGATTGCCGGAGGGATTTCACGCGATTGCCAAAGAAATCGTTCCCGAATGGCCGGAGGGATTGTTCCCGGATTGCTTAAAGAATCGTTTCCGGATTGCCGGAGGAATTGTTCCCGAATTTCCAGAGGTATCGTTTTCGTATTTTCGGAAGAATCATTCCTGAATTGCCGGATAAAATCGTTACCGGATTGCCGGAGAGATCGGTCCCGTATTGCCAGGGAAACCGCATCCGGATTGCCGGAGGAATCGTTCACGGATTTTCGGTGAAATCGTTCTCGTATTGCTGGAGGGATGGTTCCCGGATTGTGGGAAAAAGTGTTTCCATATTGCCAAAGGAATTGATCGCGATTGCCAAAGAAATTGTTCACGAATTACCGAAGGGATCGTTTCCAGATTGCTGGAGGAATCGTTCTCAGATTTCCGGAAAAAATCGTTCCCGTGTTGTCACAGAAACCGTTTCTGAATTGCCGGAGGAATCGTTCCTGGATCTCCGGTGAAATCATTCCCGTATTGCTGGAGGGATAGTTTCCGAGTTGTCGGAGGAATCGTTTCCGTATTGCCAAAGGAATTGATCACAATTGCCGAAATTGATCGCGATCGTTCCTTAATTGGCGGAGGGATCGTTTCGGATTGCTGGAGGAATCGTTCTCGGATTGCCGAAGGAATCATTTTCGTATTTACGGAAGAATCGTTCTCGAATTCCCAGAAAAAAATCGATTCCGGATTGCCGGAGGAATCGTTTCCGGAATCCCGGAGGAATTGTTCTCGGATTGCTGGAAGAATCGTTTTAGTATTTCGGGGCAAATCATTCACGAATTTCCTGAAAAAATAGTTCCCGTATTGCCGGAGAAATTTTTCCCTAATTGTCGGAGGAATCGATTCCATATTGCCGGAGATATTGATCGCGATTGCCGAAAAATCGTTTTCGGATTTCTTGAGGGATCATTGACGGATTGCTGAAGGGATCATGCCTGGATTGCCGTAAGAATTGTTCTCGGATTGCCGGAAAAATCGTTCTCGGATTGACGAATGAATCGTTCTCGGATTGAAAAAGTGAATCGTTCCCGGATTGCTGGATGAATCCACCATGGATTCTCAAACGAATCCTCTCTGGATTTCTGAACGAATTCTTCCAGCACTCGACCGAATCCTCCTTGAATTTCGGATTGAATCCTACCTAAATTCCCGCTTTTCGGGAATGATCAATTTCGATGGAACACAATAAATATTCAGGAAAATTTTACAAATTCAGATAAAAATTTAAAATATTCTCTTATCAAAATGTAGATTTTGTTAATACACTGAAACAAAAACATGGTCAAAACATTCAACTGCATCAAGTGAGATAAAAAAGATTTAAAACCTTGCTTAAAACGACTTTAAAAGATTTACAAAATACTTGAAAATGAAACCGAATCCAAGCATTCAAGTGTCTTCGCTCCCTTTACTGAGTTACATAAAGCTTTAGAACGTTGAATATTAATTCTATAGGAAAAGTTGGTTATAAATAATTGGAAGGATGCTAGTTTTTATCGTTTTACTGTCAAATTTGCAGCGAAGTTTGAATCAAACTGACTCTGGAAGCGACTCAACCAAATTGAACCACATTATTTGAACTCCAACTGATCTGAAAAGCGTAAGTCTGATTTCGCTTCTTCGTCATTTTCCCAGATTGAAATCCGAAACCAACCGAAACGCATAATCAAGAACGATTTTTCACTCGAGAGGAAAGCTGCATCTCTTTGTGCAAAACTGAAAGCAGAGAAAAGATGAAATCATGGAATTTGAATTTAATTTATTCCGAATCGCCGGGGCTTCGCGCAGCGTACAGACAAAACACGGTCAAAAAGAAACACGCCGGCCGTCGTCAGCCAGAAGACGAATTAGAACGCGGGTTAGAAAGAAAGAAACCAAAACAGGTAGCGCTCTTCTTGGCGATTTGCCCGATCGGATCGGATCGGTGGATTGGTGCGATTTTTTTCGAGCTTCGGTTTCGCGCACCCCGAAACCGGTTCTGCATGAAAGTAAAAGTTGCGAGAACGAAGAAAAGACTCACGAAACTGGTTCTGCTGGCCGTCAAATCCAAAGCAGGAAAAAAAATCGCATGTTCTTCCTTCTTCAAACAAAGTCGTCTCGATGTGAGAACGAAATCCGTCTTCTCGTTGCGAGACTTTTCCTGGAATCGTGTCTGGAAATTGAATTTCGATTAGTAATTACCTTGGAAACAGAATGTTCTCGGAAACGACTCATCCCCGGCGGCCATGATGCTTTCCGTTTCAATGTCAAAAATTGACACAAAAACGATCAGTTTTCGTCAGTCGTATAGCCGATGTTCAGATGTTGAGTGCGGCGTGATTATTTAAGGGATTGACCGAGTTTCGTCACGTGCGTGTACCAACCCGGCGACATAATATCGCTCATTGTATTCGTCGAACCGAAACAATGGGCTTCGTCGATGGTCGGCGCTTGTTAATTGGGTCGTTTGTTTTCACGACTGCGCGGCCGAGACTACGACGAAGAAACAAAAAATGACACCGTCGAAGGTGAAAGACGTGAAAATAACAATTTATAATTATTATGTAATTTTTGGAGTCTCTTCCATCGACGAAATGCGTTTTCCAGTTTGGTGACTGCCGCAGGCGTTTGCCGTGGCGGTAGCGGCCAAGTCGATGTAATGTCACACTACTGCCTGGGCCCAGCATTGTCAATTATCAATTCGCTGCGCGAGCTCGGACCGACGCGATTTCGATTGACCCTGAAATTTACGTGCGGTGCAGTGAGCGCGCGTTTCTAGAGTGATCGGTTTTCGAGGTTTTTTCCCCCTGCGTATTTCACGGTTGATTGTAGTCGCGATCGAATGTGTTCGATAGCGGACTGACAGCGAAATTCTACGCGGATCAGTCGATGACATATGCGTGTGATTTCATAATTGACATTGATTTATTTTTCCAATGAGGTCTGGAATGCTCGAACACGTTTCTCAATTGTTGCGTTAAGAATGAACACTCTTCATTATATGTTGTCTTTGGTGAAACTTATCGTTTATTGTTGGATGTGATGAAGTAAATTGTTTATTATTTAAGCGAGGTGTGAATTGATTGATGTTTGTCGATAATTTTGATCTCAACATGTAGATCATCTTTAAACAGATTCTTAACGCTTTCAGTGAAAATTAGGGGAAATCATTTGATCGAATATTGCGTTAAGGCGAAAGTCATCTAGACGAAATCATGTTGGCCGAATTGATCGTTTACCTGAAACGGTTGTTGGCCGAATGAAAAGTTTGTCAGAAAAAGCCATTGAGCCGAATAGGCTTTGTGGCCGGACAAGTCATACGTCCGAAAATGTCGGTACGCTGAACGGATCATATGGCTGAAAGTGACGTTCGATCGAATATGTCATTCAGCCGAATTGATAATAAGGCCGAAAATGCCGTTTGGTCGAAATGTTCATTTTGAGGAAAGGGCCATGTGCCAAAAATGTCATTTGGTTGAACGGCTCATAGGGTCGAACGGGTTCCCATTTTCACAATGAGAAGTGATGAGAAGTAATAAATGAGAAGTAACAAGTGACATGTGAGATCTGTTATTTCTCACTTATTATTTTTCGCTTGTTATTTCTCATTTGTTACCTCTCATAGTAAGGAGTGAGAATGAAAAGTAACAAGTGAGAAATGAGAAGTAACAAGTGAGAAATGAGACGTCTTACGTTTCACTTGTTATTTCTCACTTATTACTTCTCATTTCTCACTATTCATGCCTTCTAACTGTGAAACGTAAGAATCCATTCGGAGAAATGGCATTTTCGGGAAAATGGTCCTTTTTGCCAAATGACCTTTTTGACCAAACGGCATTATCGGGCAAATAATCAGGTCGGCTAGGGGAGGGGGGTCCCGTAGCGTAGTTGGCTACACGTTCGCCTTACAAGCGAATGGTCATGGGTTCGATTCCCAGCCCATCCCCTCGTCAGTCGCCAGATCCACAGCCCATACGGTGGCGTTCTGGGGTACGCGCCTTACTATCACGGCTGCCTGATGACGACTGACAACTTGTTCTTCTCGGAGGCATTACTCCAACGTTCCCGGATAAATGCCAACCGAACAATGCAACGATCATTGGATAGACGACATGGTCAAACGGACACAATGGACTCACGTTGAGATGGACAGGCAACGACAACAACAATGATAATGGGAAATCTAAAAATAGATTCTGTGTGGATTCTGGCAGCAGAATGCCACAGTGGATCTCGGCACAGTAGCGGTTAAGTAACACAGAGTGCCTATCAAATAAAGAAAGGAATAAAAAAAACCAGTGAGGCTGAATAACATTTTCTGCCGTGTGTTCCTTTTGGCCACATGCTTAATTCGGCCGTATAACCCGTTCGGTCTAACGGCATTTTCGGTTGTATGACTTGTTCGACCATAAAACCTGTTAGGCTAAATGTTTTTTCGGCCAAATTTTTCATTTTTCAACCGTTTTCGGTCTAACAACCGTTTCGTCCAAACTTTCTAATCGGCCAAATGGAACTCGACATTTTTGCATCGGCGCGCTACTGTTCAAAATGTGTCTGAGTCTCCAAAGGTTTATATTTCTTCCCGTCGGCTCAAATTTTTGTAGGAGTCTAAATTTCTCATATTTCCAGTGGAAATTAAGAAAATTCCAAACAAGGAGTTTTCAGGAGAAATTTTGAAAGAAAATCTGACGAATATTCGAACAAGATTCCCCACGCAATTATGAATAATTTTCCAAGAAAGTTCTAAAGAACTTTCCAAGAAAATTCCGAAGAGTTTCCCGAAAAACTTCTTGAGGAATCTATGACGAATTTACTGAGACAAATCCAAAGAGTTTTTCGATGAAATTCTGAAGAAGTTTCCCAAAGAACTTCATGAAGAAATTCCGAAAAATTTCCTGTGGAATTTCGAAGCGTATTCCGAAGAACTTCCCGAGGAAATTCCGTAGAACAGCAGTTCTCAACCTGGGGTACATGTACTCCAGGGGGTACCTTGGACAAAAATGCATAATGGCGGATTTTAATCAATTTTAATCAAAACTTATTGATAAATTTTGAGTTATTTTTTTTCTTCTAAATTGTGTACATAATATGCATGTCGCTCAGTAAATTAAAGACTATTGAATCCTTCTCTCCACAACCACCACAGTGGATGAAGGGCTGTGGGACAAGAGATCAAAAGAACAGCACGACGAATGAACAAATTTTAAAAACAAAGATACATTAGCTCAGTTGCTTCGTTGCTAGAGAATTGGAAGCATCCTTCGACGCTTCTCAAAAGCCTCCTTCTAAGCAGCTCGAAGGACTCCTTTCAAGAGGTTCGGAGGACTCCTTTCAAGAGGCTTGGAAGCCTTCTTTCAAATGGTTCGGAAACCTACTTTCAAGAGGTTCAGAGGCCTCCTTTCAAGAGGCGCGGTAGCCTCCCATCAGGAGGCCCGGAAGCCTCCTTTCAAGAGGCCCGGAAGCCTTCTTTTAAGATGCCCGGAAACCTCCTTTCAAGAGGCCCGGAAGCCTCCTTTCAAGAGGCCCGGAAGCCTCCTTTCAAGAGGCCCGGAAGCCTCCTTTCAAGAGGCCCGGAAGCCTCCTTTCAAGAGGCCCGGATGCCCTCCTTTCAAGAGGCCCAGAAGCCTCCTTTCAAGAGGCCTGGAAGCCTCCTTTCAAGAGGCCCGGAAGCCTCCTTTCAAGAGGCCCGGAAACCTCCTTTCAAGAGGCCAGAAGCCTCCTTTCAAGAGGCCCGGAAGCCCTCCTTTCAAGAGGCCCAGGAAGCCTCCTTTCAAGAGGCCCAGAAGCCTCCTTTCAGGAGGCCTCGGAGCCTCCTTTCAAGAGGCCCGGAAGCCTCCTTTCAAGAGGCCCGGAAGCCTCCTTTCAAGTGGCCCGGAAGCCTCCTTTCAAGTGGCCCGGAAGCCTCCTTTCAAGTGGCCCGGAAGCCTCCTTTCAAGTGGCCCGGAAGCCTCCTTTCAAGAGGCCCGGAAGCCTCCTTTCAAGTGGCCCAGGCCTCCTTTCAAGAGGCCTGGAAGCCTCCTTTCAAGAGGCCCGGAAGCATCCTTTCAAGAGGCCAGGCCTCCTTTCAAGAGGCCCGGAAGCCTCCTTTCAAGAGGCCCGGAAGCCTCCTTTCAAGAGGCCCGGAAGCCTCCTTTCAAGAGGCCCGGAAGCCTCCTTTCAAGTGGACCGGAAGCCTCCTTTCAAGTGGCCCGGAAGCCTCCTTTCAAGAGGCCCAGGAGCCTTCTTTCAAGAAGCCAAGAAGCCTCCTTTCAAGAGGCCCGGCCTCCTTTCAAGAGGCCAGAAGCCTCCTTTCAAGAGGCCCGGAAGCCTCCTTTCAAGAGGCCAGAAGCCTCCTTTCAAGAGGCCCGGAAGCCTCCTTTCAAGAGGCCAGGAAGCCTCCTTTCAAGTGGCCGGAAGCCTCCTTTCAAGAGGCCCGGAAGCCTCCTTTCAAGAGGCCCGGAAGCCTCCTTTCAAGAGGCCCGGAAGCCTCCTTTCAAGAGGCCCGGAAGCCTCATTTTAAGAGGCCCGGAAGCCTCCTTTCAAGAGGCCCGGAAGCCTCCTTTCAAGAGGCCCGAAAGCCTCCTTTCAAGAGGCCCGAAAGTCTCCTTTCAAGAGGCCCGGAAGCCTCCTTTCGAGGGGCCCGGAAGCCTCCTTTCTAAAGAGTTTCCCGAGGAAAATCCGAAGAATTTTCCGAATGAATTCCGAAGAAATCATGAAAAAATTCCGATAAAATTGTGACCATGCCGATTTGCTCCGCCGCTGTCTAAAAGAAACTTCGTGCTTGACTCCAAAAACGCCGTTGCCGCCAAGCTAAATGACGAAAAAAGTACTGGCGCACACCTCTACCTGGTCCATCATTTCTCTTAGCCATATCCTTTATTTGGTCAAATAAAATTTTCGGCCATATAACCTATTCGGCCAATCGACATTTTTGACCAACTGACATAAAAGCAATCAACCATTTAGGCCAAATATTCGGCTAAATGACCTTTTTATCAAAATACTTGTTCGGCCAAATGGCATGTTCGGTCAAACATTATTCTCGGCCAAACGACGAGTTTGGTCGAACAACATTTTCGGCCAAATTACATTTTTAGCCAAATTGATGTGTTTCGGCCTAATAGTTTGCTCGGCCAAATGACATATTCTGCTTAGTGGCCTTCGGCCATATGGCTTTCGTTTAAATGACATTCGGCCAAACGGCCCTTAAATTTATGTTTTCATGTGTTTTCAACACATTTAAAAAAATTCCAGTTATAGTAATGGGATCAAAAACCGACGAAATTTTCTTCATAATGCACAACATTCTCTCAGTCAAAATCGAGGAACATTCCAGAAGGACACATTCCTTCTCGTTGAACCGACGCTTAAAACCTCCTTAAACCTGCGATTGAGTTCCGTTGAACATTTTACTTATAACAAAACACAGATCCACAAATGTCCCCCTTATCGTCCAATTTCGCTTAATCTATTTTTACCCAACCTCCAAAAAGTTTGGACCGTGCGTGCTGGCGCCCAAGATTGCGAGTGGATCAAACCGGATTGTTGGGTTTTTGTCGCCAATGTACGGCAGTGCCTAATTGTAAGGCCCTGGGGCAAAGAGATAACACGCACGGTGAGACTGACGAGAGCCACGTTTTTGCTGTTGTTGTTTACACCAACTTTGACTGGCGTAAAATTTTCTTCGCACTTTCTGCTGGTTCGGGGGAGCGTAGTTTCAACATTGGTTCAAGACGATAAAGGGCATCCTAATCGCGCCTGATTAGATTACATTCATTTCCATTGTTTTGGAAGGGCATCGCAGCGCGCGGTGTGGTCACTTTCGTGAAGGGTGAAACGCGTTATCTCGCCCTTGAAAAATTTTACACCGCCTTGGTGGTTGAGAAATCGGTTTTGGGCTGCGAAAAGTCGAAAACTCGATGGTCAGATTGAGTCATTTGTTATTGCAGCAATCGGGTTTTATCGTTTATGTGTCAAAACTAATAATTACGAAATTATTTCCAATGTGATAGCATTTACTGGTTTTGTTTCCAAGTTTTCAAGATTTCGTAATTCTACATTTCTTTCTCGTTTATATACTTCGCAGATTTTATCCACGAGATTTTAATGATTTGCCATAATCAGACAGATATCTAACAAATTAAAATAATATCGTTTTGCTGTCAAATTTTATCGATTTCACAGATTTTCTAAATAGTAATTAAATTGTATGCCACGGTTTCTTCCAAAGAATAAGCTTGATTACATCATTTTCCGATGATTCACAATTGCATAACACATGTGGGAACCATTATTTCACTTCATCGCAAGAACCTGATCCGCGGTATGCAAATCTGCGCAACAACCCCTCTACTTTATTGTCATTATTCTTGATATGAACGATATGTTGTCATCTGGAACAGTGCGAAACTGCACTCAATTACCTACCTCCAAGCATTTACACGGTCTCGTTTTGCGTACTGGCGCGCCACTAAGTAGAAATATGACAAAAAGGAATGAAGCTGGGAACACGTCCGGTTCGGCAGCTTCGATGATCCTCCTTAAACTAACGGAAGATTTCGGTGGTTGTTTGGTACTTGTCTACGGGAATGTCCACTGCGGGGGGTTATCACTGGCCTCGGTCTCCTCCACGCTCCGGGGGAGAAGAAACCGATCGCGGAGGGGGTTCGATAATGGGAATGTGTTGAAGAACTGCTTCCTCCCTGAGGAGAGGAGCAGTGCTGCCAGTCGGACTCTCTACGACGACAGGGCTGTACTGGACGGCATCCGAATGGTTGCGGTGATGGTGGTGTTGGTGGTGCTGGCCGTCGTCGTCGCCGTCGTCATTGGGACGCTGCAATACGGAGAGAAACGACAGGTTAGTTATAATTATCACTCACAGGGCGACCAGTGAAGGAATGCTGATTCGAAATAAATATTGTTCGAATGGCCAACGGGCGTGATCGCAACGGCGCGACGGCAGCAGAGTGGAGGAAGCGGAATTCATTTCGCTCGCTGCCAGATCAAGTCGTGAATGGCGATTAGTGCAGTCACGTTGCGGTTGAAAGTTTGCCCGTTTCCTACGAGAAATGAAAAACTGATGTGATCTCATGTTTGAACTATCTTGTTTGGCTTTTCATGAGGGCATTTGTAGAAATGGAAGATCGTTCATTACGATAATGCAATCCAGTATTTAACAGGTTAATCTATTATTAGATTTGATTTATGATCTGTTTAATAAAGTTCTTAAAGCTTTTAAAGATATATTGAAGTCGTTACTAAAAGGAAAAACTGTTTTCATAGAAAATAGAAACATGGAGACCTTAATCTTGCTGAGTTGCTTTAAAATGGTATGCCAGCTATACAAGTTAATATGCACAAGTTAAGCGCCTCGTAATAAATTAACCCGCGATGTGTATTCGGATGATCTGCAGCCTGAAGCCTATGTAAGGGGCGGGTACTATTCCACCCCCAATCTGACAGATGACGGTGCAGGGTTGTAATTATCAGGTCAAGAATCAATTTCCACGAGCAACATTCAACATACAAAGGAGACACGACTTCAAAAGCGCCAATAGGATGGTAGTCCTTGAAGGCAAACTGCTCCGTATCGTCGATCGTGATGTCGTCGTCGGTGGGGTTCGAGATCCGATATGTGTATGCCTTCAAGCAACATTAACTCCGGATTACGGATGGCGCTGCGCCACCATTCATCGCGCGTTTTATCACTTGCCGCGAGCGAGGAAGAGTATCTATCTTCCGAGCATGGATGACGATTCCCAGTGGCAGTTTGGGTGCGGGATTGATGATTTATTTGCGCTCTGGAACGTGGAAGTGCAATTGCGGTTTCGCTGGCCGAAGGAAAGAGGGAGTGTTCTACGCTCTGCTGGTGATCCCTCATGCGAAGCGGTTATTCTGGGGATGAATGATTCATGTTGTGTGCGCGGGATGTGTGATCATGGGTGGGATACTTTCACACTTGGAACGGTAGATTGCACCGCAGGGTGGTAGATACGAATTAATAATTCGTGATCTTGAAAATTGTGTTGGCAATCCCTTTTATTCTTCACTTAAATTGGTATTATCTTCAAAAACCAAAGAATTTCTGGTCCAAATCGTAAAAAATTTCTTGTGGCAATTCCGCAGCAATTCTCATGGAAATTTGGAAGAATTTCCCATGAAAATGGCGTAGAATTTCTAACTCCTTAACTTTCATAAAAATACGGAAAAAATGTCATGAGAATTCCGGGTGAAGTCGATATCAGTCACAAAACTTATATCTAGTGAGGCACAGTTCTGTGCAGTATTGAACCTTCAGGGTATGTAGCGAAAAGCAGAATCGTTGCCCAAGGTAATTTTGTTGAATAAATATTATCATTTTATAAACACCTCATTTCCATGTTTATTTTGCGAAACTATGAAGTTTGACCATTAGGCGACCTGTTCAGAAAATGTCGACCATCCAAAACCTGGTCAAAAACTCAGGATTAATAATCAGCTGCCTTTGAACTATAAACATCAGATATCATCTTCATTAAGCAAAATAAGAGGCCTTTTAATTACAAAAGCACGTTTGTTCTTAGTATTCCGTAAAATCGTGAAGTTTAATTACGACTCGCCAGTTCTATTCGACTCCCAAATGGGATTCAGTTCGAACCACGAAAGAGATTCCATTCGGATCCCAAATGTGATTTATTCTGAATCCCAAATGGGATTCCATTCGAATCCCCAATGGAGTAACATTTGAGTCCCAGATCTAAATCCATTCGGAAAAATGATGCTGAATGAAATTTCATTCGAAATTCAAAAGTAATTCAATTCGACTTTCAATCCTTTCGAATCTGAATGCGATTCAATGCGAATCCCAAATATGATTCCATTTACTTTCCAAATATGATTTCATTCGACTCTTAAATGTGATTCCATTCGAGTCTCAAATATGTCTAGTCCAACATTTGAAAAGGGCGTAACAGCCAAAATTCATTCTTTTTTATTCTAGCTATATATGTTGACGAGGGATCAGAAGGAATAAATTTTGGCTGTTACGCCCTTTTCAAATGTTGATCTAGATGTGATTCCATTCAACCCCCAAATGAGATGCAATGCGAATTCAGTATGTGATTCCATTCGTATCCCAATGGGGTAGCATTTGAGTCCCAAAAGTAAATCCATTCGAATGCCAAATGAGATTCAATTCGAAATTCAAAAGTGATTCCATTTGACTTTGAAATGTGATTCCTTTTGAATCTAAATGTGATTCCTTTCGAATCCCAAATGTGATTCCATTCGACTGTCAAATGTAATTCATTTCGGTTTCTAAATTGGATTTTATTCGAATCCCGAATGACATTTCACTGGAACCCTGAATGAGATTCTCGAATTTAATTTCATGCGACTCCCAAATGTGAACCAATTCGAATCCCAAACGTGATTCTATTCAGATCAAAAATGGGATTCCATTCGACACCCATTTCGAATCCCAAATGAGATGCAATACGAATCCCAAATGGGATTCCATTTGGACCCCAAATGTAATTCCTTTCGAATCCTAAAAGGGATTTAATTTAATTTTAATTCGACTCTCAAATGTGATTCCTTTCGAATCCCAAGCGGAATACCACTCCAGTAACAAAATTGATTCTATTCGAACCCCAAATGTTTTTCTATTCAACTCTTGAATGTGATACCATTTGACTCCCAAATGAGATTCAATGCGAATCCCAAATGCGATTCCATTTGGACCCCAAATGTAATTCCTTTCGAATCCTAAAAGGGATTTCATTTGAATCTCAAATATGATTCTATTCAAATCCCAAAAGTAATTCCCATTGAAAACCGAATTAGATTCCATTCGGATTCCAAAAGTGTAAAAATGTGTTTCCATTCGAATCTCAAATGTGTTTAGTTCCGACTCTGAGTGTGATTCCATTCGAATCTCCTCAATACCAAAAGAATATTGGCCTCTACCTCAAGCTGCTGGTCTATTAACGGCTTCTTAGCGAACGAGGACTGAAGACTTATTTCAGCTTCGGTTATTGAGGCGATCTGGTAATTGCAATTTTCCGCAGTGCAAGAATGTAAATTGTTTCAATTGGCTATTGCGCTTACAAGCGAAGCAGCAAGTAGATCACTTAAAAGGGCAATGGAGGGAGTTGGTTACGACGCAGATCAGAGTTGGAAGAAGAATAGCTCGCCATGGCTTTCACGACGGTCTATCACGGCGGTGCGGAAGAAGCCGCTCGCTGGCCAGAAAGTGTGGAAGAAGAATAAATGAGGAAAGCGCTGGCGTTGCAGGGACTGGAGATCAAGGTTTAGAGCGAAATAGGGAAATGGCATCAGCTAGAACATGAGCAGAGAAGGAGTTTGTCAAGGAGCTAGTGCATGAGAAGCGTCAGAAAGATTACGGCTTGAAGGGCCAAGATTGCGCTGTTGGCGAGACGAAAGACGGACAGACTAAACGGGTTAGGGGCAGAAGGTTGAAAGATGTAACCTTAACTGGCGACATCATCGGCAAAAGGACTGATAGTGCCATTTAAATGTGAAGGAGATTGTGACGTTCACGTGATGTTTCACCGCAAAGCTCCGTGACCTGCTCATTCGGCGAATATTTACAAATTTGAGTGGTTCGAGGTTTGTTCACGTTGCGAGGGCGTTGCTACAACAAAAGCGGTGAAAAAACTTTTCTCCATGGCGAACATTGCACTTTGTTTACTGAGCAGATAGATAACTAAGATCGATATCCCAGCCAGGCATTGAAAATATCAGATCATGAGTAAAAATCGACTAAATTCATACCAACTTGATGCTCTACAGCGGCCTAATCGATGAAGCTTTCTAGATTGTGTAAAGATCTTCATCGCTCACCAATGGGAGACAACTGAACGAGGCAAATCACTTGGTAACCTAACAATGGGTGTTGTTACCACATGCTGTTAGATAAATCTTTTCAGCCATTAGGAAAATTAAGTCCACTATGAGAATGGAACTCTAAAACACTGCATGGGAGGCTTTGATACTGTCTCTCCTCCATCCCAGCAACTTGAAAGTAGAGTGAATAAAGCAGAACACTTGATGTGTTTTGTTTTATTCTAGTAGACCGAGCCAAGTTTGGCTTGGCGAACTCTGTTGCTCGTTGTTTACGCAGCAACGATCGCTCATAATTGTTGTTTGGTATCTATCTGAGCAAGGCTGTTCACTCACTGGCATAGGATGCTATGATTGAATTAGATCAATGCTCATCCGCTTCACTCACGCTTTCAATGCCTGATCCCAGCATATCATCAGTATCTTTGCTTAGAAGATCGAATGATGGGATAAATTGCAATGCCTGCTTTAATGACAGAAGATCGTCCCGGGAATTAGGCCAGAAAATTGCAATATAGTCTGTACAAAATGAAGTGGCCCGCATTATTTTCTAATAATTACGATCTTTTTTGATTGAAATACGGTTTCTAGTTTTAACTTATTTGAATATTTTGAATTCGGAATTTTTGATTAATTTGGTACCGATAATCTGGGATTTCTTCTAGACTCCTGTTTGTGGACACCGCTGAATGAGCGTGAGCGTTTGAGCGAATTAAAACCCGCCCGTAGAAAAGAGTCTTGAGCTGGCACTCTTTGCGGCCACTGCCTTTCTCCACGGAAGTGGCGCTTAAGCTGTGCGCTGATACTTGAGCCGACGTGAACCGTTACAAAGATAAAAGGTAGAAAGGACAAATGGTCGAAAAGGATAAAAGGTCGAATAAGAAAAAAGGTCGAAAGATCAAAACGTCAAAAAGGCGAAAAGAACTTTCCCTTCCTCCTTCCTCCTTCCTAATTTCTTCCATATTCCTTCTTTCTTCTTCCTTCCTTGTTATTTATTTTTTCTCCTTCCTTCATCCTTCTTCATTCCTGCTTCTTTTTCTTTCTTCTTCTTGCAGTAGGCATTCTTCCTTTTTCCTTCTTCGTTTTTTCTATTCCTTTCTTCTTTCCTTCCTTCTTCCTTCTGCATTCTTCCTATTCCTTCTTTATTATTTCTTCTTCTTCCTTCCTTTCCCTTTCCATTTTTTCTGTTCCCTACAGCTTTTTACGTCTCCCTTCTTTCTTTTTCCTTCTTTCTTCCTTCATCTTCCATCATGCTTTCTTCTTTCTCCCTTCTACGACCTTCTGTCTTTTTCGACGCAATGTCTTTTCGATATTTTATCGTTTTCGACATTTTGTCTTCCGATCTTTTGCCTTTCGACCTTTTGTCACAGATTCAGCCCAAAAGTGGCTACACAAAGTGGAAAAGTGGCTAAACCAAGAGGGTGGTTGAGCAGCTGGCGATCACAGACTTTTGGGGAGAGTATCCGACAGGGATCCGTTCCTTTGCTGCCCACCCCCTTCAAAAGGGAGCAGCTGAAGCTTTATTGATAATAAGCCGTTGCCGGTGAAGTCAATGTTGCTCGTCGATAGTGAAGACGAATCGGACGAAGCTGAAGAAACAAGTGGAGAGCCGGATAATAATGTCAAAAAGGTCAGAGACAGAATTCAGTCAAACCTCCATGAATTGATATTCTATGACTCGATATCGACTCATGGAAGCAAATTATGCCATATTAAAAAATATTGTCTGGGTTACTGTGATGGTCTTTCTGAAGACCTAAATAATTGCTCAGAGAGCGGTGTCCCAACTAGGAATGGGCGATACCTATACGATATATCGGGAATTTTAAGTTCGATATTTGACCGTATAGATTTTTTCTAGCGGAAATCGGATTTCAATTTTTTAAATTCCAAAAATATACACGTAAAAATATAACCTTATATGTTATGGCAAAAAAAACATTCGAAAATACTGATACTCTTCATTATGTCACCTAATGAATGATCCCATATCAAAAAGCTAATAACATTCATAAGTTAATGAAAAGTATAAGTTTCGGAATGTACACACTTAAAATAAATCGCCGAATTCAGTAAAATTTTATCGAACAGTTCTGCTGTTGAGGTTTCGGTAAAATTTACCGAATACTGTGAAATGAGTTAAGTGTTATGTGACTAATGCGATGTATAAGTTTTTTTCTTATACCTATCATTAAGCGCCTGCTTTGGCAAAAAAGTATTAGAAATATTAGTTATTAATAACATAAAATTTTTTTACGTGTAGCACATTAGGCATAATCTGTTAAAAACAGCGAAACAGCGAAACTTTGATGTGCGATTCGATGACCTGAAATGGGAAATCTAAACTATCCTCATTTGTTTTGCTCGTGCTTTTAATTTTTCGGGCGTATCGATATATCGATATATGGATGTTTCAACGCCGATATTTTTCGGCATTGATATTTCGACAATAAAAACATCGATTCGGCAGTATCGATATTTTCCCAAAAAACGGCCATTTCTCCCAACATCTTACAAAGTTTCGCGGAGAGCCAGAAGTTTTGCCGATGATTATCAACAGTTTTGAGTACATGACAGCAGCGTGCGGTTTTACGAACCTGGAGAATTTGAAGCGGGTGCAGGACTGTCTACAGGGAAACGCACTCAAAGTAGTCAAGAGTGAACTCGTTCTGTCATGTCACACTCTATTTGCAATGTTACGACGTGACCTACGAAATATTTCCAGAATATCGGAGAAGTTATCAAAAGCTTTACTGCCGATAGTGCGAAATGCTCCAGCGTCAAATGATCTCGTCTTGGAGACTTCTAGTTTAGGAATGTACGTCCTACATTAAGGTGATATGACATCCGAGGCAGAACTACGGGCCGGGGAATGTTATGGCAACAGTGCTCGGACGCAGACGCGTTTCAAATCTATCAGTACAATTTGGACCGATTTGGTTGCTGCATCTCAAATATAAACGATTTCAGTTGTATATTAGATAACAGAAATCTGTACACAACAAGTTGTTCAAGAACCAGCGTTTGGCCGATGAGGTACGCTGTTGACAACTGACAGATGCTAAGAAAAGGAGAAAGTGAGTAAGAAAAGCAACGTCGTGAGCAAATTAGAATAAAATGCGTAAAGAAATGGACGATTGTGTTAAGCACATGTAGAGAGATTAAGAAGTTGATTGAGAATATGGGAAACTTGAAAGAGGCCGGAGGCAAGTACAGATTCCGTAGGAGAGACTTCAGATTCAGAGGAAGCATTGGTTGGCAAGTATGAGGCAATATCTGCATCGTAATGCCACAACAGATGCGGCAAATTGTTGTCGCCGAGTAGAACTAAGATATCGTTACTAGAGGTAATGTTACACAGTTCGTTTACACAAGAAGAGGAATGCTGCTCGTAAACCGCTTGATCCGAATTGAGTCTAACATGAACGCAGCAGACATAAATAGTTTTTGTCGGTACTTCGATGCGATCAATAATCTGATTCAGGCCAGTCTCATGAAATCGGATCAATCTTACTGTGTAACTGCTATTTAACTGATATCAGTACTCCGATTTTCAACTGCTATTAGTACATCGCAAGCTGGGCACCTTTAAAGAAAGGTTTCGAACTTTTTTCTTGTCGGAATTGAATTTTTTTCAGTGTATTTTCTTCAGAAACTATTCAAGTGAAGACCATAATTATCTCAGAACTTATAACAATAAATATTTCTGATATTTTGCCTAATTCAGCAACAAAATATAGTTTTTTTTAATCAAAAGTAACATTTAAAAAGGGTTTATATCTTCAACAAATGTTATATATAACTCGTTTATTCGCTTGTTTAGTTACGTTACGACTAAATCATTGCATTGTGTACACTGATCGCTTAAAAACTTGAAAACTATCATGAGTCCTGTTGACGAAATTGTTCCGTTGTCGATTAAATTGACAAACTGATCCTTTCGCTGTGATTAACTTAACATTAAATTAAAAAAATTAAAATGATTTAATCACTTACATACAGTTCTGAAAAAGTAAAAAAAAAATTAATTAAAGAAAGACACAATGCTTGCGATTTGTATTTTTTCTGGAAATTATTCATTTTTTTCCGAAACGCTGCTGGAATAAATCTCGACTTGCAATACACCCATTTGAAACTTACTATAAGAAAGAAATTAATAAGAAATAAGAAAGAAATTACGATCCACAATACTGTTGCGGTTCTGTTGTTCATCTAAAAAAAGTTTCATGTCCCACGAAAAAGGACGCTCGTGGTGGCACTCTCGAGCGAATAACAAAGAAATCAAGTCTAGCTCAAGCTTATAAAAATACTAGGACAACCCCACGAAGGTTACATAACGTGGTAGTTTATAAACAAATAACAATATCATGAGATTACATTTTTGACACATATCCACTAAACAATATATCAAAATGACAGTAAAAATTTCACAGATCGTAACGATTCCTACTTATTAAAAAAATCTCTCATACAAAAAACCGGTACGAGAAGAGTGTGGGTTAAAAATTATCTATTTCAGCGTTACATAATTTTTGAATGAACCATAATAATACTATTGCCCTTTCAGAGAAAACTTTCCTCATTCCGGTTCAATTTTTAAACTACCGCAGCTGTCAGTCTACTTCTTCTGTGCTGTTTGGCGTGGCATTCTACGATAACAACGCTAAATATCAAATTTTTGTTTTAGTGTTTTGAAGATTTTCAGGCTTGCGGTATTTGACAGCTGCGGAAGAACTTTACGGAATCCGCAAAATGGAAAATTTCGAAAAGATCCGCAATACTACAATATTTTGCGCTTGGAAGTTCCTCAGTTTTATGCCTTTTCCTGGTGCTACGTCATTTATGAATGTTCCTTATTTGTTTGCTAAATTAAGCAAATTATCATTACATTTGAGTTGTTTTGGATACTGAGACGATTAGGGACTACACTAATTTAATTACATTTATTTGAAGGCTTCAGTGCCAGTAGGCTGTCCAGCGCTAGTAGGAAAAATAGGATAGGGCATAGAGAGTGTTGTTTTTAAACAGCGTTGTTGTGAAGTTTTCATGGGTGATTAACGCAGTGTGGACGTCGGACGAACTATAAAGATAAAAAATACGTATTTTTCGAGCGGAGTGGGAGAGGAGGCAGAGTAGACATTTCCGAACAGCTAACAGAGGGTTGAGGCGAAGACATTGATTTCTTTAAAAAACTTGTGTACACCCGATTCTGTTTTTACACGGATTTTTTGCAAAATTGCTCCATTTTGCACGATTTGTCGAGAAATCATAAAACTTTTTTTACACGGATTTTCAGCAAGGTTAAATGAAACACAGATAAACAGCCAAGTGTCAAACTTGGGTACTGACTACCGAGGGACCAAATGCAGTACTAGAAATAGTCCATAGAATGAGCTCTACAGTGACGTCTTAATTAGTCTTTGATTTGGCGCTCATAAATATCGCCTACCCTGGCCAGTGAGTTCGCTTTCTCATTACCCGGAATCGAGCAATGTGAAGCGACCCATACCACGGGGATAGTGTATAAGCGATTCGATAGAGATAGATTACTCATTATGGTTCGTATTTCCCTAAGAAAATATGGGATGAGCTGTACCGGATTCATTGAACGAATAGCCTCTATTGAGCTGATACTATCCGTAAAAATGTAGTGTTTATCAGAGGGAAGAGAGGCGATTCGCTCTAATGCATAGTATATGGCCGCTAGTTCTGCGACACAGTCATCCTTCACTAGTTTAGTTTTGGGTGAAAATACACTGAACAAAATTTCAATTCCAACAAGAAAAAGTTTTTGTTAGAAAAACTTAAATTTCTTAAAAGTTACCGGCTTGCGATGTACGGTTGTTTGGTAGGGAACATAATTACCTATCTAGAGACGAAATTTCGTTCAAATTAAAAGGAGTGTTTTTTTGAAAATCGACTTTTAATTTACAAAATCGTTTTTCTTTTCAGTGTAGGACTCAATTTGGATTTTTTCTAATATTTTTATTCGAAAGTTTGACAGATTTTGCGATAGTCACCCATACAACACTTTTTTGTAGGATGCATCGTTTTTCGATTATTTCCATTTGAAAAAAAAAAATCCGTCGAAAAGGTTGGCCCTTTTCAAAAGATAGTCCAGATCAATTTTGGAAAAACTAAGTATGCAAAATGGCTTTTTGTGACAAAGTTTACATTTGAATAGGAAACAGTAATGAGGGAGGGAGGGGGTCAGGCCAAGCGTTACGATCCACACAAAAAAAACCTTTTAATAAGTATTACGTGGGGATGGTGCGGGTCCAAAATCATCAAATTTAGCTTTACATAATTTGTGGAAGCACCCTCTGATAATATTCTGAATTCTGAAACATAATGCTTTATGATTTTTTGACTGGACAAAGTAATAGAAAGTAATGGAGATAAAATCTGAACAATCAATCCAATAAGCTTTAACATGTAGGGTTGGCTATACACCCAATTTTTTTTTACACGGTTGGTATTCTTCAATTTCTCAGTCAACCTGATTTTTCACAGTTTTGCCTTTCTCGTATTTTTTTTTAATTTCGAGTTAGATTATAACACATTATAATTCCTATGCGTCCTTCTCGGCATATTCCTTTGATATTTAAATTTTATATTTAGCTACTCTATATTCTATTTATATTTGAACTCGAATACAACTCTCTGGTAAGTGTTTATGTTTAAACACGTTTTCGTGAACTTTAAATATGCCCAAACATGATTTGTAAACCACTTTGAAGGTCAAATATTCCTTATATGATCCAATTTCCTCAACAATTGACGACCTCGAGAACACAGGAAAGCCAATATCACAATAACCAATTTCCAATGACCTAAAATCTTATTCAATTTCAAATAATGCCTTTTATTTAATTTCATTCCCGTTCACTAAACCATTCTACCTTCCACCCAGTACAATGTACCAACCAGATTACGCAAGCGATCCGATGCTATCTAGGTAGCACCAATTACGATCACTGTGCTACTGGGGGAAAAAGCTAATCCCACATTCCATCACGGGAGATGGCACGATCTGCCTCCACTTTCCCCCCGTTTTCCTAATCTATCACCCTTAAAACTACTCTGCCCCTCACCATCCATGTCCATAATAGCTAACTAAGCAGAAATTTCCGATTATTCGTACCTATTGGACCGTAAAAGGGTGTGGTGATAGTCCCCTCATCTCTCGCTTTTCGCGTGTGAATAGCACGTAAGTAGCTTCTACCAACCGAATGTTCTATCGGAGGCTGCTGTGCTGCCCCTTCACGTCGACCAACTTCGATCGAAGTGAATGTCGATCTCGCGCGCCCGAGCGCTCCCCGTACTAAAGCATCTGCCAACGAAGAGGTGGGAGGGCCCATATAATAACAATAATAGTAAAATCTTTTGTTTTATTGTTCCAGCGGGTGGTGGCTGATCAAAGCGGCCCAGCCGCAGCGGGAGATGACAATAACTGCCGAAACAAAAGACTATCTACGAGTTACGACAACGGCGACGACGCTGATGCGATGGAGAGTGAATGGGCCAAAAGTCATCTCCTCCGCAGCTACCGACTGATGGAGCTTGCGCTCCGACCAACCTAGTAGCTTAGATAAAGTTCCGAAAGAATGACAATTGGATCATGACTCTCCATAGTATACGCCAGTAGTGGAACGTGTGCGGTAGTCGACAACGGCGACGACGATCAAGTTGGATGCTGTATTATGGTAGTTAGTAGGTGGAACAGGGCAAGGGGAAGGGATGCAATCACATCAAAGTAAGGTTATGTAACTAGCAGTACAGCAGCAGTTCGGACGAGAACCGTGGAAAACGAGTTTTATGCGAGTCTTTGACGTCCGTCCATTTGGTACTCAGCTGTTGTGAGGGGGCCGATCTTGGCGAGCTGACCATGACGACAGTGGAAAAGGCTAGCGCTAGTGGGTTTAATGAAAAGCGATCTGTATGGGCTCGAAAACGAAATCTTCTATTCTAGGGGGTCACGGGTGTAAGTAGGGATCGAATGAACTTTATTGACATTTCTTTTTCAAATGAATTGTGATATGTGTAAGTTACGTAGAGAAATATTAATCCCCCTAGCAAAAACTCTTACAAAGTTTCTGAGAAGACCAGGCCCCATTAGCCCTCGTGAACTACGCCGATGATGGCGGATGTTCATCGGGGCAATCACAATTCGACAGCTGAATGAGGGCGCATCGCAACGTCAACCTTGACTGTGGCCTACTCACTAATCGCAGTGGTGGACACACCACTATTCAAACGACCATGCGTTATCGAACCGATTGATAGTGCGCTTGCTCGCGCGCCTCTTCCAATTAGGAAGGTGCGACCTTCCCAGAAACAAACGCAACGCCCTGCCGCGCCGCCACCGCGCACCAATCCTCAGCTGAATAGCGAGCGCACTTCCCGCTAATTGTTTTCGGTAGCTACGTGGTTGCGTGTGGACTGGAAGAGGTTTTCTAATCTAAACCCGGCAATTACTTACTACTAAATGCTTACTAGGGGAGAGTGTTATCGAACGCATCATTTTCGGTGTTTTGTTTTTTTTTGTTCGTTTCTGCTTCTGGTCTGACATTTGTAGATCCAAATTTATGGGCCAGTTGCTGTAACAATCGGTCCTTTTAGATGTGTTTAATAACCTTCAAAACATCGAATAGAATGCGGAGTGTCGTGTAAATACTCTTCGCAGGCTGGCAAACAAGTGACCATGCGTTTCCATTTCTCCTTGCGAGTGGAATACTGAACAACTTTGAAATTTCTACATTTTTCAAAACCGAAGTTAAACAGCGTTTTATAAGTCGTAAACAATGTGAAGATTCTCATATTTTTCATATTGAACCGATTCACCTAGATGGACCGATATGCTCGCTTCTCCCCTACGGTTGCGACAGTTCCAGCTAGAACGACACGTGCGTACTAGCCGAAGCGATGAAGAGAAAAGTACGAACGAGACAAGGCGGAAGGCATGCGTAAACGCGCCCGCGTACTTGTGCGTGTTGGAATTGCGACATTCCGCCCAGCGCGTAGCGTTCGAGTCTTCCTCCCTGGGGGACAAATTTCCTGCTAGGGTTTTTGCCTCTGTCGGTCAGTAGAAATGAAAGCCTGTAACTGCTTTTACGGTATCAATATTTTGACGGTCGGATGGAAAAATGTCTACAAGCGTGTCGTGTATGTGTTTAATGCATAAGAACGCTGATTTATGAAAATATTAATTTTAATTCAGACAAATGACCGATTTTTTGTAGCTGTAGGCTTCGTTATCAAAAGTCTCTGAGAAAATGCAAAACAAAACCTTCCAATTTTTTTTTAATTTTATTTTGGACGATATGAGAGCAACAACAAACCTTTTAAGATGTGAAATTTGACACCATTTTAATTTTTTTCCATCAGTTTAATGAAGGACGGTGGCCTTTAATTGGCGTATAAAAAGACCTTGCAATCCCAAGCCGGTGCCAGGAATGGATGGAGAAGGGCTTGCCAAGGCACTCGGTTTGGTCGCCTATTTTGAATATCAAAAGCACATTTTTACAATGCTTGTGTTGCAAGAATGAGTTCGTTCGTTATATCTTCTTATGACTGCGTGGAAACAAACGCTGCTGAAAGCCCATTGTTTGCGCGCTGGAGATAAAATTTGCCTATCATAAATTGTGTAACGCTTCGGTTTCGTCCACACCGGTGTGGAGTTTCACTTTCAAAACCGAGTGTCATTATTGTTGCATTTATGCGCGTTACAAAATGAATGTTATGTTTGTTATCAAATGGAAGTTGTGTATTTTGCCACCATTTGGGATGGAAAATTTCAGAAATCTAAAACATAAAAAAAAATTACTTTGAGCAATTCACAAGTTCAGTTCAGAGTGAGGGAGAAATCATGGTTAGATAGGAAACTGAAAATAGGGTAAGACGGTATAATGCGCCCCACCTGGCCAAAACGCCCCACTTTGATTTCTAGAAAACTATAACTAAATAAGGGTTCAAATCAGTTGGTACCTATACATATTTGAAAACCCACCATCCTATGTGAATATGGGAGTATTTTTGTACAGTCGCCTCTCCACATCTCGATATTGAAGGGACCATCGAGATAGGGAGAGATCGAGGAATGGAAGGAAAACTGAAATGGGTGCTAGATCCAAAAAAGATCGTTGCTATGAAAAACGATAACAAAACAAATGTCGTTTCTTGTTGTTGATGTGTTTGTTATTGCCCAGAGATGATCTAGTAGCCCAAAAATCTGACCATATCGCCATAAGGAGAGTGAATCCTGAGCAAAATATGAACCCATCGAGATAGAGAGATATCGAGATAGGGAGGTTATCGAAATGTAGAAAGCCCAAATGTATGTAGATTGAAGGGACTGAGGAAACCATCGACATAGGGAGAGATATCGAGTTATAGAACATCGAGATGTGGAGAGTCGACTGTATTACGTAATAAAAATAATAGAAAAATACAAAAAGTTACAGTTTTGATGTAACTTTAAATGTTTATTTGCTCAACATTCTGGAGCGACGCTAGCATACTGTCCGCAAAACTTGCACTGGAACACTCAGTTGGGCAACCAAATAACTTTTCTCAGTGGTTAATATGATATAAAATTGCTTCCATCTTCAACAATGTAACGTTTTTCAAAAATATGTTCCGCTGGCCAAAACGCCCCAGTGTAGGCAGGACGATATGCCCCTACCAACTGGACACAAGCGCGGCGAGCTTGCAGCTGTTGCTACCAAATTATATGGAAACTTTTGAAATGTAATTCCAACCTGCACAAATGGACTTATGTTGGTTTTTTAATGTCAAGCACATAAGGATTTGTAACCTTTTTATTATGGGATTGATAAAATACTAATAAAGGGCTATGAAACGTCTTTTGTTAAGGTTGGGCGTTTTGGCCAGGCACTTTTTGAAATCCAGTTTTTCACGACTTTTCAAAAAAGCTTCATTACGTGTTATCTGTAATATTTTTATATGACTACTCACGGGCAATACATTTGCGACTTCGTGAACTACCAAATAACACAAAGTTTGCATAAATTGCGTTGAAAAGTAAAAAGTTATCAAAGAGTTGCCTTTGGGGGGGGGCATATTATACCGTTTTACCCTACCTTAAATGACACTTCTAGAGATTAGATCACTTTGTTGTGTAAAACATAGGATTTGTTAAACAAGATTTTCCATATTCTTTTTTCTTGAATGGAACGAAATGTCCTCATATATAAAGATACATGAGTTAGACGAAAAGGTTGAGATAGGCAAAATTTTGTCGAAATTTGAACAGTTTGCTTACAATAATCCTATTTTGATCAAATCGGGACCATCGGAAGTAGAAACTCTTCTAAGTTTTCTGTATTTTTTTTTAATCTTACATCGGTCCGCGGGAACCGGAGATGATCCGAGAGATGAACCCTGCATTGGAGCACTTAGTTGGGCAACAAAACAGCTTTTCTCAGTAGTAAATCTTCTATATAATAAAAATGAGTTGAGATTCCCTTCCTGACGATTCAACTCGCGAACGGGTTGACCGATTAGCAAGATTTTTTCCCTAATAGATTCGTTTTGGGATCCGCAAGGTTTGTATCTACAAAAAGTTGGTGAATCTAACGGGGAAATGTAAAAAATCATTTGAATACAGTTTTGGGTCAGCTGTTGAGGAAAACAAAACAAACGCGCGGAAATTGATCTAGCGTGCGGTGCTGCAAATAGTTCATTGTGACATTTTCAACACCCGGGCAAAGTTTGCTAGTATGATATAAAATCGCTTAAATCATCAAAAAGTGTCGTGTTTATCGAAATATATTACACTGGTCAATGACTTTTCGAAAAAAAAGCCTTATAACGTGTTCTATTAATATTTTCACATAACTACTCATAGACAATGCATTTAAGGCATTGATATTTTCTATGGAAAACCTCCGATTTTCCAGGGGAAGTTTTTACTTTGGTCACTATTTTATTGGTATTTGAGCATGCCGCTGTTCCGTCAATATATCTGGGTTTGGAAGTCCATTGACTTGACATCTTAGGCTTAAGTAAATGTAATACTGAAAAGTAATGGGCTTCCCCTAATAAATTAGGGACTATTGAAAGGTTATAAAAAGTTGAATCATCGTTAATCCCTGTCAAAATATTGTTCAAACCTTTTACAACTAATTTCGTTGAAATTAGGTGTCTTATAGATACAACTTTACTTGTACTACTGATTTCGTATACTCCTCAACTAAAATCAACATAGCTTCAAGCTACAGAAGAGCATATTTTGGAACATATAAAAATGAGAAAAACACATAAGAGCACTTTTCTGAGATAGATTTTACTAATTCCATCAATTTATGTCTATTTGCGTTCATTTGAACGCATTGCAGCAGTTTCTGGACTTTTGATTTTTTTTCGGGTACCTTGACAAAAATAATGTTTTGCCTTTCTCGTATACTAAGTGTTCCGAAAGGCTATATGTTCCCTCTAAAACCAATTTTTTTTATAGAAGGCCCGGAGACCCATAGTTGTATATACCAAACGACTCAGCTTGACGAACTGAGGTGATGTCTGTGTGTGTGTGTGTGTGTGTTTTTTCTTCCTAAACAATGGAGGGGGAATCTGCTCAACAGACATCCTGGGTTGACCAGGAAGTGCGGGGTTAGGGATCACCGAGGGAGGCAGGACTACATCCCCGACCCGCTAAACCGTTTCCATTGCCGCCAAGCCCATAGTCCCTTCGATACAATCAGAAAGTAAAGCTTCAAAGGGGGGCCAGTGCACAACGCACCCTCGAGGTTAGCTGTGTGTCCTTGCAGCACCGAACATCGTGACTCGCTTTTTCAGAAGAACACCATGGTATCGTGCCAGCGCATTGCCGGCTTTCCAGGTGGCCTTACCACGCCTTATGTCATCGGAAGGTGGGAAGGGTCGACTTCGCGCAAGCCAGCTGCGTTACCTGCACTGTGATTTTGCAGCATGCTTAAACGCCGGGCACATCGAACCCCCCATGGGGTGCTTGCTGTTCACAGCTTTGCTGGAACAAATCAAACAATTGGGAGGGTGCGTGCAGCATTGTGACTTATGTCCCTCCAATCCGCAGCGTCAGCAGAGATTGCTTCTGTCAGGGCCTTTGCAGTCCCATTGCTTGTGCCCCGGTTCCAGGCACTTGAAGCAAACTTCGGGTTGCTCGTATATGCCCACAGGGCATACCGACCATCCCACCTTGACGCTCCCTAACTTGACTACCTTGGAGGCATCCGCTGCAGATAGCCGAACCGATGCTACCTGCGTCCCTGCCGGACCTTTCCGTAGCCGAACGGCTGCGTTGGGCGTCTCCACTTCACACTGTCGCCGCAGTGCCGTGACGAGCTCTTCGACTTCGGTGATCTCGTCCAGGTCTTTAACCCTTAGATTCACCTCCGTCGTAAGTGCCCTCACCTTGACCGTCTCGCCTAGGACTTCCTCCGCCAACTTTTTGTAGGCGGCGCCCTTTTGCGAGACGTCCAGCTTCAGCTCGAGGATCATCTCGCCCATCCGGGTACATCTTATTCGACGTACGTCGGCGCCGAGTTCACCGAGCTTGACGTCACTCCTCATCGCCTTCAAGACGTCCGAGTACTTAGCCTCGTCCGTTTTGATGACTAGGGCATCGCCCTTGGAGCGATTGGCGCCTACCCTAGACTTCTTGCTACCCTCATTCGCCTGGGCATTCTCTTCGGCCCTTGACGTCTTTTGTTTCCTCTTGTTCTTGACCAGGGTCCAGGAGGCGTCATCCCCCTTTATTTCCCTGGTCTGGTGCGACTGAGAGCTCTCAGCCTGCCGTAACCCCTTACCACCGTTTTTCCTGGGTGGACGGACCTTTCCAGGTCCTTCCTCCCCCGGTTTTGGAGGTACCTGGCCAGGGTTCAGCTTCCCAGCCCCACTACCCTTGTTCGGGGTAGTAACCCTTTGCGTTTTGGAGCGGCCCCCAGGGAGCCCAAGTAGCACATGCAACATCTTCCAAAAAGCACCTTGTTTATATTCAGTTTCATTAAAGGCACTGGAAAAACATCAAAGCACGAAAAAGTTGCATCAAGATGTCAAAAACGTTCGAGTTGTGATCAATGTTTCATTAACATTGCAATTCAGTGCGTGTTTGACATTTGGAAACAAACAACCAAAGAATACTGCACTTTATGTTGCAAACACGAAACAAAATCATCAAGTTGCATATTTTTTACCATGTAACTTCAATGCATCTTTCAAAATTTATTTGTTTGTTTAAATTAAGTTGCAGATAAGTTGAGTGTATCTTCATGTTTAATTTAGCATCGTTCAACGTTTTGACAACTCACATTTTTTCCGGTGATGGTGCAATCAAGTAACAGAAAACCCGAGTACAAAACTTCATAATCGTATGGTTTTTATGGTGAGTCAACATGCAGTCCCTTCGAAGTGTTGAACGGTGCTGTGGTAGAGTGAAGGACTATCAATCACAAGATCCATAAATCGAATCCAGTTTTATAATTTTATTTTATTTTTTTTTTCCGCTGAAGTATTTTGCAACATTATTGAAATTTTACTGCAATCGAAGGATGTTTCCGTAGGCTCCACCTCTTGCGCTTTTTAGATTGCAAGAGAGTTATATTTGATGGTACATACGCAAAGACTGTTTCTTTTCGAATTGTTGCAACAAAGTGAAATGTTCAGTAGTGAAACAAGTTGTGCTGCTTGGGAGCTCATCCCCTGGAGACTGTCTTCCCCGTTTTTGTGTCTGCTCCGTTGGAGCAGTCACCCCCGACGTGCCTGCAAATACTTGAGCCTCAGTCTGGGTAGACTTTGGCACCACCGTCTTCGCTGGCACGCCCTCGGTCGATTCGACCTTGCCCGAGTCTGCGAATCCTTGGGCCTCAGTCTGGGTAGACCTCGACTCCACGGATTTCACGGGTTTACACTTGGCCGTCCCGACCGCCCTCTCCAGCTTGGCGTCCAACATCGACTTTCGAAGTTTCAGCAAGCTCCTCTTGAGGTCCTTACTGATATTATGCTTCGATGACGCAAAGTCGATGATGGCGTCCAGCTGTTCCGTCGCCACCTCGAAGGCCGAAAGCCCATCGTGTTTGCGGTTCATCGCCTCCACAAGCCATGGGCCGTCTATAACCTCTACCGGCTGATGATGGTTGATTAAGTGACCCACGCTGGCGCTGCGCACCGAGCTGGCGACTATTGCTTCTGGCCTCCTAGGCGGAGACCTGAACAACCCACCTCTTGCGAAGGGCTTGTCGCCTACACTAGTACCACTAATTGAAGAATTGACTTGTTTTTCCATTTTGGTCCCACGAGTTGCTCGGGAAAAGAGGTCCACCACGCCAGAGCCCAGCATGACGCGGTAAGGGACAATTACTGTGGAGGGTGCCCAAGTACCCCATAGGGTCCGTTAAAGGCCTAGCTCATTATTTCACCCCCCTGGCCATGCATCCCCTCGGCACGGTCCCTTTGGTCGCACCCACTCACTCTAGCTGATGTCAGAAGGACAACAATGCCCAGGCTGCATTACCAGCTAAGTACAAAACCCGTAGCTGGCGGTCGATTGTCATCGGAAGACCCGTGGAAGCGTGAGATTGGAACTTGTGATACCTACATTAGGGTGGTTCAAAAAGTCGATTTTGCTCCACAGTGCTTATCTTTATCATGTTCTGAGTGTCCCCTGAAAATTTGAGCTCATTTGGATTAAAACTGATTTAGCACAAGTCATTTCAAGTTTGCATGCAAATTAGTAAGGGGAAATTTATTTTTTCATTATACTGTTACTGACGCTTCCCCATTGATCGCAGGTTAAAAGAAAACCTACATAGCTAGAAGGAATACTCAACAACTTCCACCCAATGGAAACCGCATGTTGATTAATTGCCCCAATAATTAGTAATCGATTTTAAGACATGATAGGAATCTTTAGTCATGATCGTTAAACTTATTTGAGGGCATCACTGAAATGTGCAGAGCAACATAGTAGCCTGAATTTTTGTGTGCTATCTTTCGCGCCACGAGCAGCAATGTTGCCTGTTGATGAGTTATGCAATTAGCTCCAGAAAACCACGGTATAGATTAAATTCGATTACTAATTATTGGAAAGATTAATTAAGATGTGGTTTTCACTGGCTGAAAGCTGTTAAGTATTCCTTTTAGCTATATAGGTTTTCTTTTAACCTGCGCCTAATGGAGAAGCGTCATTAACAGTACAATGAAAAAATAAATATCCCCATACTAATTTGCATACAAACTTGAAACGGCTTGTGCTAAATCAGTTTTAATCCAAATGGAGACGAGCCAGCCTCGGGCTGAAAGTCTCCTAAATAAAGACAAAAAAAAAAATCCAAATGAGCTCAAATTTTCAGAGGACACTCAGAACATGATAAAGAATCAGATAAGCACTGTGGAACAAAATCGATTTTTTGAACCACCCTACTACATACCAGAGCTGTGTAGGTCGCTCCTTCCCAGATGTCAACTCACCATTTCGCAGCCCGTATACTTAGTATACGAAAAAGGCAAAAAGAAGACATCATGTTTCATTGACATATAATCCGTTAAGAAAATTATTTTGAGCTTTTTAGTGATATAATCCATATACATGACATATGACAATATATGACAAGTGATTTTTTTTTTAATCTTTCGTTTATTTGGAAGGCTCATTTGCCGTGAAGCGTTACGGAGCCGAAATCAAGTTTTACAATACTTTTCTTGATTCTTATACATAGTGTTAGTTTTGGGGAACCGAAAGACTCGCGGTTTGGTCGAGGTTAGGGAATACAATAATACAGTAGGAAAGGAAAGGATTTTAGGGTACTTAAGTAATTACGATGCTGATGCTCACAAAGTTGACATTCTTCGCGATGTTTCGCATCTGTAACGGGATAAAAAACTTTTGGGAGACAACAACGAGAGGAAGACTTACGGAAGGGATTAACGACAGGCATTGAAATGGACAACAAGAGGAAGACATTCGTAATGGGGAACAACAGACAAGAGGAAGGGCAGACTAAGGTTACAGTCTTACATCAGCAACTTTCAAAAATTGGTGGACCAGGGACATGTACTCGAAATCAAGGCCCGACAACACTTCCCTAATAGGCTTTGGTTAGCGCAGATCTGGGGCCACGATGCTCCTCGCACGCCCACACGACATGATCGATGTCCTGATAATCCTCGCCGCAAACACAGAGATGTGCATTTAAAGTGTAGTGATTGGACATTAGACGACACATGGTTCGAATGAAGTCTCGTCCCATATTCAATTTTTTGAACCATGGACGCTTCGACACCTGCGGGCGAATTGAAAACAGCCATCTACCCAACTCCCCATTTGTCCATTTCTGTTGCCAGCTGTTCAAGGTTTCCTGACGAACTAATGTGAAAAATTCATCGAAGGTGATTTTCCGATCGTAAATATCACCTTCCATAGCGCCCACCTTAGCCAAAGAGTCCGCTTTCTCATTTCCCGGGATCGAGCAATGAGAAGGGACCCAAGCCATGGTGATTGTGTAAGACCGTTTTGATAAAGCATTCAAAGCTTTCCGTATCCCGTTAAGAAGATACGCTGAATGCTTCACCGGTTTCATTGACCGAACAGCCTCCAAGGAACTTAGACTGTCGGTGAAGATGAAAAAGTGGTCAGGAGGTAGGGATGCGATTTGCTCGAGAGAATAGTGTATAGCTGCTAGCTCAGCAGTATACACGGAACAAGGCTCTTTAAGCTTAAAGTAGGCGCTATGAAAAACGTTAAAAACACCGAAACCAGAGTAATCATCCATTTTTGACCCGTCTGTGAAAAAGCTTCTCTCCTCGCTAGCGTGCCCGTATTTGCTTGCAAATAATGGAGGAATGACCTCCGCACGAAGAAAGTAGGTATTCCATGAACCTCCTGCTTCATGGACAGATCAAAAGTAACAGAGGAACTGTAAGAGTAAGAGTCTAAGAAGTTAGCACGATTGGTGTCTACAAAAGAAGGGCTTACCTCCAGCGTAATGTACCAGTGGTAAATACTCATGAATCGAGATTGGGGGTTTTGTTCGAGCAACTTCTCGAAGTTGTCAATGACCAATGGATTGAGAACCTCACAGCGGATGAGGAACCGGAGCGATAATTCCGCGAAACGATCTGTTAGAGGCAGTACTCCCGCAAGTACTTCCAGGCTCATCGTATGAGTCGAATTCATACAACCTAACGCGATACGGAGACAGCGGTACTGAATCCTTTGAAGCTTCAGCATGTGTGTTTTAGCCGCGGACTGGAAGCAAAAACTACCGTATTCGAGGACCGACAAAATGGTTGTTCGATACAACGTTATAAGATCTTCGGGATGCGCTCCCCACCATGTTCCGGTTATTGTTCGCATGAAGTTGATACGTTTATGGCATTTTTGTGTCAGATACACAATGTGCTTCCCGAAGGTGCATTTCGAGTCGAACCAGACCCCGAGATATTTAGAAGACATGCTATGAGTGATTGTCTTACCCATCAGTTGGAGCGGGAACTTTGCCGGCTTATGTTTTTTTGAAAAGACAACCATCTCAGTTTTCTCCGGAGAGAATTCGATACCCAGCATAGTAGCCCAAGTGGACAAATTGTCCAGAGTATCTTGCAATGGTCCTTGCAGATCAACTGAGGTTGGCCCCGAAACGGATACAACGCAGTCATCTGCAAGCTGTCTTAACGAGCAATTTGGCATGAGACATTCATCAATGTCTCTGACGTAAAAATTGTAAAGTAGGGGGCTCAAACATGAGCCCTGGGGGAGACCCATGTAGCTAATTCGTGAAGTTGCCGAGTCACCATGAGAAAAACTCATACGCTTCTCTGACAACAAATTGTACAAATAATTGTTTAAAATTGGAGAAAGTCCACACGCGTGGAGCTTGTCGGATAAGACATCGACGCAAACTGAATCAAAAGCCCCCTTAATGTCCAAAAACACTGAGCCCATTTGCTCTTTTTTAGCGAAAGTAAGCTGAATTTCTGAAGAAAGCAACGCAAGACAGTCGTTCGTTCCCTTGCCCCTGCGGAAACCAAATTGTGTATCTGACAAAAAACTATTCGATTCAACCCATTTGTCTAGCCGGAAGAGAATCATCTTCTCCAACAACTTCCGAAGACAGGACAGCATCGCGATGGGGCGATACGAATTATAATCCGACGCGGGTTTTCCGGGCTTCTGGATGGCTATCACCCTCACATGCCTCCAATCATCCGGAACAATGTTGCACTCCAGTAACTGGTTGAACAGGCTCAATAAGCGCCTCTTCGCGACGTCTGGGAGTTTTTTTTTAGAAAATTGAACCTTATTCGATCCATCCCTGGAGCGGAATTGTTACATGAAAGGAATGCAAGTGAGAATTCAATCATCGAAAAGGGACGATCCATGTCATCCCTGTCAGCAAAAGCATCACGTAGCTCTTGCTTCACCGGTACTGAATCCGGACAAACTTTCTTTGCGAAGTCGAGTATCCAGCGCGACGAGCTTTCACGATCTTCGTTTACGGACGACGCGTTGCGCATTCTTCTCCCGACGGTCCACAGAGTTCTCATTGAGGTCTCGCGCGATAAACCTTCAACAAAAGTACGCCAATATCCACGTTTCTTCACTTTGACCAGTTTCTTGAACTGGATCTCGAGCGCGATGTATCGTTTGTGAAGAACGATCGAACCGTGTTTCCGAAATTCTTTGAACGCGGCGGATTTCTTGCGATAAAGTTGTGTACACTCGACATCCCACCACGGACTGTGTGGTTTCCTACGAACCGAAGCTCCTGGCACTGGCCGGCGTGCCTGAAGAGCGCTGTCAAGGATCAAATGGGATACGAATTCGTATTCTTCTCGCGGGGGAAGTGCTTTTATCGACTGTACGCCATCAATGATGGCCTCTGCATATTTTTCCTAATCAATGTGCGTCGTGAGGTCATATGAGAGGTCAATAGAAACAGGTTGATTATGATCATTGGAAATCGAGACTTCGATCGGCAAATGATCACTACCATGGGGATCTTGGACCACCTTCCAAGTACAGTCCAACGATAATGAGCTCGAACAAATGGAAAGATCTAGACGGCTATCTCTTGCTGGAGGAGCCACTCGTGTAACTTCTCCTGTATTCAAAATTGACATATTGAAGTCGTCGCAGAGGTCGTATATCATTCTTAAACGTTTGTCGTCGTACAGTTCCCCCCAGCCTGTTCCGTGGGAGTTAAAATCTCCCAAGAGCAACCGTGGCTCGGGCATAAACGAGCAGATGTGCGAGAGATCTCTACGAGATATCGCGGTGTTTGGAGGAAGATATATCGAGGCGATACTGAGGTCTTTTCCCCGAATAGTCACCTGACATGCGACAGCTTCGGTGCCAGACATCGGGGCAAGATCTACTCTATAGAAGGAGTGCTGTTTTTTTATCTCTAAAAGCACCCGTTCATATCCATTTGCCCGATCGCGGCGGATTATGTTGAAATCAGAAAAATGAAGGTTTACATCTGGTGTTAGCCAAGTTTCACATAAAGCAAAAACATCGCATTGTAATTTATTAACTAAAAATTTGAAAATATCTAATTTTGGAAGAATACTTCGACAGTTCCACTGTAGAATCGAAATCATGTTACCCTTATTGACTAAGTTAGCCATCGAAGGATACAAATGACTCGAGGAGGGGCATTTTCGAAGCCAGCTGCTTCAGGAGAGGAGTCAGAATAGGAAGAACAGTCTTGACCATGTTCTTTACCGGGTCGGAAGCATCAAAGAAGTTGAGGATGAGCTCCACGATGCCAGAAAGTGTAAACATTGGAGCGCTCGGAGGGTTTTCTGCTCGCTCTCTATGTTCTCTTTCTGGCTGAGAAATCGCAAAAATTGGGGCATCTGGGATTTTAGATGTTCCCGGAAGCGGTGGAAACTCTCGATCATCCTGATGTGAAATCACAAAAGTAGAACGTTTTTGAGTACTTCCTCCCGCTTTGAATTTGTCCATGTTGGGTTGGGGCTCACTTTGCGGCTGTTTTCTTGGCTTTTTCGGGGGTCGCTGGCTCTGTTTTACTCTTTTCCTCGTTGAGCCATTGAAAACAAATGGAGCCCCATTCCCAGCTTCGGAGTCAGAACTTCCTTGATCGTCCAAAGAAAGAGACGAGTAGATGGTGTCAGAAACAACTGGAGAAGCGGCCTTCCTCAACATTTCGGCGTTACTTCGCCGAGAACGCTGCTGAAGAGACCGCTTCTGGTGAATTCGCTGCCGTATGTACGTTGGGCAAGCTTCAAGAGCATTGGAGGGCTTTCGTTACAATAGACACATTTCGGTGCCGTTTTGCACGCACCCACATGCTTCTCTCCGCATGATGCACAGCGAGGTTTATTGCAGCAGTACTGAGCGGTGTGGCTCAGCTGCTTGCAATTAACACAATTCATCACCTTCGGTACATACAGCCGAACAGGTAACCGAAGTTTACCAATCACTACGTAGTCAGGCAGCGCGGACCCGGAGAAGGTGACGCAGAAAGAATCGGACGGGGAATAAATCCGCTTCTCTCCCTCCTGCGACACCGAATACATTTGTTTGCAATCCAGTATCGCAACAGGAGGCAAAGAAACGTTCTTGAAACGACCGAAACCTTGTTTCAAATTGTCGCAGGTCATACTTCCCTCCGTCACCATCCCCGCGATCCTACACACTGCTGACGGTAAATACACCTTATATTCGAGAGTGAAAAGCTCACAGGTGGCAATCTCGTTGGCCTGTTTGCGATCACTGACCGTGACGCGAAGCTTACTGGACCCAACCATGTCAATGGTCGTGACAGACGAAAATCGCTTTCCCAGATCTTTGCTGATATGACTGATATTTAATCGTTTGCCTTTGGGTCGGAAAAAAACAACGTATGGCCCACTAGAGTCGGGTGGGTAGGCCTTGTGGCGGGGGCTCGTAGGGAGAGAGGTATCATTATTCACGGGGGAGGTGGAGACGGTGTTGCTGGTTTCCATTTTACTCTGGGATGGATCACCAGAATGCAACAAAATATTATGGGACAAGGGATACAATGAACCCCCGCCGCCTTCGCCTTCGTGCATTGCGGAGACCAAACGTCCCGCTGCAGCGAGGCACACACACAATTATTTAATTAACACAGGGAGAAAAAAACGAACGAAAAATAAAACGAAAAAAAAACGAACAGGGAGGGGAAATGAGAGAAACAAAAACTTACTAGAGACAAATTAGAGTATCTTATCAACTTAAGGTGGTGAAAAGGGGAATAAAGAGGGGAAATTACAACTACTTAACTTTTTATTGCTGCGTCGAGAGCTGCCTACGGTTGCTGCGGTACGCACCGGACGATAGCACGTGGCACGAACGAGAACAACCTGGCGTATGTGTTGGTCTTCTCTCTACCCGCACACAGCGAATAGATGGCAGGAGCTGCGTTGGTGGAGATGATCGACTGCTGCTGGCTCTGGATAACCCAAGCGCACCACGGAGACAGGCGGTGCGGGGGGCACCGATGATGTTCAGCTCGATGGATGCGCAAGACTGACTCTGCGCAAGCGTGATTTTTTATAAAGAAAACACGTGAAAACTTTAACCACGGATACTCAATTGCGTCGCAAATGAGCTCCGCTTCCTAGTCTATAAGCTAAGGATCCTTCAACGACACTTTCAAACGGGAAAAAAATCTCAGCACGAGAAAAAAAATCCACGGACCCGGAGGTACAAGACCACGACTGTCTCGCACGGTAGCTCGACACGGAATTATATGACAAGTGATATAATCCGTTGCTTTTTGCATTTTCGTGTTATTGTTGTTGGCGCTATTTGATCAAAATATGTAGTTCAAACGAAGGAACCCGGATTTTTCATAAGCGATTAACCGGTTGAGCACGGTATACAGAATCAAGGTAGGCTCGTAAAGAAAATATCGGGTACTTATTCAAAAAGACGTATGTGATTTAAACAAAGATTTAAACGTCAATTTATCCAATCTGATGGCACTCTCAGGCAAACCAACTCCACCAACAGCTAGCCGAAGGCTTCCCCTACCTGTCCGTGAAGATGGTTTGCGTGGGAATGCTATCAGATTGGAAATATCGACGTTTGAATCTTTGTTTACAAAATCACATATGTCCTTTTGAATAAGTACCCGAGAAATGACAGTTCAAAAGTGACGTGATTGCTATCGCAGTATGAACGAGTGCAAAAGATGGCCAAACTCAATCGTAGAGCATTGGATTGCTTCGTCCCGAGCAGCGATAGCAGTGACGTCAATTGTTTACAGTGAAAATTTATGTTTACGTACGTGTCGATAGTGCCTTGTTTTTGTATGCCGTGCCCCAATGAAAATTGGTATATTGTGATAAAAAAACCAGTACACCTGACACATAAAGTACCAGCTTAAACAAAGCATGCTGATTGTTGCTCACAAGATATATACTGCGCCATCAGCAATCTAATATATACCAACTTAGAGTTAAATGAATAGTGATTCAAATCGTTCAGGGCATTAATTTTGAAAATTATGCATTTTTGCTGCATTTTTCCAGCAGCTATTCTAGATTCATTTTTTATAACAGTCGACTGTTAAAATTTGAAAACTTTTATACCGCTCAGTTCTATTTTCTACAGATTTTAACCACGAATGAATCAAGAGATTCACACATTTTTCAATTGTTTTGGTGTATGAATGCGTCTTTTTATCTACGGATCAATCCACTTTGCAATTATGGTGCTTTTCTTGGCAGCAACATAATTATTTTGTTTAATTGAAAAAAAAAATGTAAACACGAATGAAACATTTCTGAGGAAACCAGCGGGTTTGTTCTATTTTGCTTCTGATTTAAACTAGAATAGTGTTTGAAAATTTGCAATGATAATGAATCACTACTTTGTAATTAGTCGAAATTCTTGTAATCAATAAACGTAGAACATTTCCTTACCAAATTTTGGTTCTTGTTGAAACTACATACCTGAGATGTTATGAAAACCAAGTGTTGAACGAGTGAAAATTACCTGGAAAGGGAATAGAATTGATTTTAATTATAAATAATAAAATAATAAAAAAATAGTCAGATTTATGTAGATTGGAAACATGATACGTAATATGAGGATATTTTCTTTTTTTCAGGTCTTCCAGAACACACTTTTCAAAAGTGTAACCGAGTGAGTCGAAAATAAAAAGGTGGATAAAATTCTTATCCACACAACTCAAGCATATTTTGGACAACCGTTCTATGACTGTTAATTTGGTGTCAGCAATTGCACCATTGCTAAATCAACTACCATCACTGACTCTCTATCCATCTAAATCAAAGATCGTTCTTCATAAATTGTGACGGATTCATAATACCGTGCTTGCACATTTAAAGGATCCCCCAAACCTAAGCGATTTCATCGCCGCGATGGCGACAACTAGTCGCCGCGATTCTATCGTTGGGTCGCTGCAGGCAATGTTCCATTTACGCTTCCATACCAACGGCGACAGAATCGCAGTCGCCATGCGATAGAATCGCGTCGCGATTGTCGTGTCGCGTGTGTTTGGGGGAACCTTTACTGTAGACACGCGACCGAGAAGTGGCGACACACTGCACTCTGTAACCCCTCTCTCAGCCCTAGTATGATTTTAACGATGAACGATTTCGGTAAATTTAGGTCGAAATTGTGGCCCGTCGATGCCTGATACCGAACCCAAGCACTCGACTTTGAGCGGAGTAGTTATTGCCAACTGTAGAACGATTTGCATGACTCTTCTCAACCAGTTATGTTTGAGCGTCCTGGTGTCTTGTCTCGTCAGCTTGTACTCTACGTAGTACCCACTCCAAGTGCATTGCCGAATGGAAAAGGAAAAAAAATCAGGAGAACGCTCATTGTCAGTCAGTATCTGTCAGTCAGCGCATTTCAACAGTTACTTTCCTTAACTCTTGACTTGAGGTAGGTTTGGGTCCTTATCGCTCACTTCGGTGGCTGAACATCAGTCAAAAGTCAACAACTGCTGAGCAAAGAGAGTGCAACAATGTTGTTGTCTTGTTTGGTGCGGAAGTCAAGTCCGGTCAACTTTCTCGCGTGCAACCCTCCTGTCTGACAATTATTAACTTTTCGGTGGAAATTGATTTGCAGCGTAGCGAAAACTTTTGATTAGATTGTCATCACCTTTCAGTGTTTGCACTGTGTACTGCCAGGTGTTTTTACTGTCTGTTGAATCAAACGGGAATCAAAAAATGTCTTACGATTATGATCCTTTAACCACCATGCATCGCATTGTTTTGAATAGTTAAGTTTTAATATTCAGTGACGACTATTTGGTTTGTAAGTAAGAGAAGTAAGTAATATTTTGCTTTATCGAAACATACTTTTGACATAATCTAGTAGTTTGAAGTTCATCATTCAACACTAACACCTTATGCTCTGAATGTCTTGAAATTTCTAGCAGCTTTAGTCAACCCCCTGAAAAACATAGAATACAACAGAATGTCATTCGGTGTATCTCGAAAAACACCAACCACCATCTAAATTGCACTCAACTGCAAACAATTAGTCAAATTGTCACACGAACTCAACCTTTTTTCTCGCACACCCAGCGGTTATTTCTCACGCACCATTAACATTTAATCAAAACAAACGGAGCGAGTGGCATGCTGCGATGGAGTCGTCGTCGTCTCGTGCCGCGAAATCGTTCGACGATTGTGTAATTTTCTGTTCTGTAAAATATTCGAGACAAATGATGACAGACCGTCCCGTTGTCGTCCGTCGTCCGGTGGAGGGCCATAGCAAGTCCTACCGACCGTTCTGCGTCAGTCAGTTTTTCGTAAAGAATTCTCCGTTTCTAGCGAGCGTTTTCGTTTGATGCCTTCGAACCAACCAGGAAAAGAAAAGCTATTTAGGTTAAACATGCTGCCCGGGTGGATAATTTCTCGAACAACTGAAATGTGCATCGTTACATACTTCTGCGAAAGGGGGGATGTGCACCCGTGTGACGTTGACGAGCATTCAGAAATAATAATTTATAATTAAATCATTTACTTTTGCTTAAATTTTGTCCACACGGAATTCGGGAGCCGAAACGGCGGGAATAAATCATCGGCCTCAATCACGAGGGATGAAACCAACGTTGACTTTTCTCCCAAGGCCCGGCAGAACCAGCACCAGCAGTGCAAAGTAGAGACGATGTCATGGCTTGCACTTGCACTGACATTCGCTTTACGTGGACAATTTATGATTTTAATTTTAATTATTAATAAAGGGGAGAGAGTCGGACCGGGAGGGATCAGCTGTGCGGTTCGCTTTCTCTACCTTGTAGATGGTCACAATCAACAAACAACGACAGCTACCGAATGTATTTTCATAATAATCTGCTTAGCGCTGTCTTGGAGTAATACATTGGTTGCATTTGCGTGATTAAAGAGACCGACGACGTCGTACGAGAACCATCACGATGCATTCCTTGACTTATTTTTTTGTAGATGAATTTAAGCTTGCTAACCAATCCGAAAACAGGTGTCTTGGGAATGTCATGTACGGGAGTTAGATGAACGTCAGAATAGGAATCCATTTATCAAAAGTTACAAAATCCTTGTTCGTCATATGACGGAAATAGAAATCTTAAGCTTAAACGTTCGAATTCAAAATGTGAAAAATCGCCTTGGATTTGCTTCAGAACTAATTAAAGAAAAACTGACAACTAAAATGATAAATTGTTAATTTCTCTAGACAAAAAATAAGAATGCGCAATAATTCACTTAACAAACGTGGATAATTTCCCCATTTCACCCCCGTTTGCAAAGTTTTACCGCCGCCATCAGAAGAAGCATCACATGGTAGAGTACCCACACTGAAGGATCCCTACTTCGTTCGATTGTTCACATTTTTGTTTTACCTGCAACAACAAGTGCAACAATTGCACTCCACTGCTGCTGCACCCACCGAGGCACTATAGCATCGCATCGTGCGGTTGATGCCATGCTTGTTGTGTTGAGTAAACAAACGAACGTGCGCCTTGCAGATTGCACCTTTCCATATCGGCAAAGGTGGTGATGGATGGATGGATGCTCTCTCAGCTCGGCTGCTTCTGCAGCACCGAACTCGACGCGTCTTCGCAGATATGGAATGTTCAGGTGTTGGGTTGGGGCCGATGCACGGACGGGGAAGTATTATGTTATGTCAGCACTTGGTGGGAATTTTGTAATTATTTAAGGCTTTGTTTGCATGTGAAGAGAGTACGCGAAAAATGAGGTACGATGGCGTTGGTTTGAGAGTGCGAAATTTTCAGTAAATTTTAGAGCATTTTGCATGTTTATAAAAACCGTTGATCAGGTCTTGATATCAAGTTGAGCTACATCAACATAATAGGGGTCGGATCCAAATCGTTGGACGGAAGATTGAAATAACTTGGAAGGATCTGGGTTCATATCAGCTAGCAATACTGAATTGACAAAATTATAAAATACTTTGATAAAAATTGAGGCTGTAGGGATCCTTCAGTATAGGTTTGCCAATTGTTAGAACGCTTTAAGCCCGAATTCTTCAATTACCATAGAGTTTAGATACGGAAATTTGAAAAGAGATAAATCTGGGTGTAGAATGGAAGATTTTGCTACGTTGTTAACAAAAGTTTAGGGATGGGAGCTGAAGAAGATTATTTGTGAGCAGAATCTATGGTGCGAAAGTGCTTTTAATAAACCTAAAATCACCGGATCTCACGAAAATATCGGAAAAATCGTTTGGCAATCAGTGCTCGCCTTTACTGTTGAGTGAAATCACTAACCGACTAATGCAATTCGTAAGAATTGAGGATAGACATAATTATAATTTAAATTCCCATACTCGTTTTCATACGAGGTGCTTGTGGATTGTAAAAGCCTCCGAATTGAAACTTTCTCCAAAAAATTTCGTTTCCTCAAAAACAAGAATTCCTTGAAAATAACATTACCAAAATAACGTGTTTTCAAAAATCTCCTCGAAAATATATTTTTTTTTAGAAATTAATGATTGTCCGAGACTGACATTTCACTAGAAACAACATTTCTTCGATAATGATATAAGGTACACTGGGGGAAGTGGAAAAAGGGGGTAAGTGTAAAAAGAGACTCGAAAAATTGGACTTGTACATTCTTTACAGTTTTTACCACATAATAACATTATGCAAGAATATACTTTGATGCTCACACTAATACTATGTTGAAATTTGAATAATACACACACTAACACTGTTAACGCTTGAACTGTAGTTTTAGGTTTCGCGAAAAGTTGATTTTTGCATTCATAAAATCAATTCTTATTTGCACCAATTGTCCTTTTTTCAAGTGAATTTATATCACAGATGACCGTAACAATACAATTAAACTAATCCCATTCAATTGGTAGTGGTTTATACCAAGAATTCAAAGATTTTACACTTACCCCAGGTATCAAACACTGCGGGGGAAGTGGACAATGTTCTAATTACGCAATTTTGTTCTTCCCTCCAGGGTTTATTTCGATAGCTGTGAATCTTAATATGTTCCTTCTTTGTTATTATTGTGATTCCAGTGGTGATTGGACTAATATAAATGGGAAAATGCCTGATTAATCCACCTATCGGTATTGATGCCTTTCATATGTTTTACATATGAAAAAAATGTATAAGAAATTTAAAATAGCACTGATAGGTTAATATATTGCATAATTCAAATTAATGTTTATTCATAACAAGTTTCACCGTTGAATGCAATTTTTTTGCGAAAAAATTGGTTAAGGACAAGAGCTTAAGAATAGCTGATTATTTTGTACGTGCTTTGCGCACACACATACATACAAATACGCACATACAGACATCATCCCAATTCGTTAAAATAAGTTGATTAGTTTATAACCCTGTAAGTCCCATTTTTCCTATAAAAAGTTCATCTTTGGGGCGAACATATAGATTTTATCTACACTTAGTGTTCGAGAAGGCAAAACCAGCCCTCCCCTAGCTATTACGAGAATTCCTTGAGTATCTATTCCGTTAAGATGATGAAATTATTCCACAAAAGATACTCAGAGCAATTATCGTATTGATTTTAGTTATAAGTAACAACTCATCACTATGGAAGGTCAAGGTAACATGGGTTTTCCACTTACCCCATCCCACGAGGGTAAGTGGAAAAACAACTCCTAATTTTAAAATCTATTTCCATGAATTTCAAGCGACCAAAATGGTATAAATTACCGCACAGTTGGTGCAAAATTGACTGTTTTTGATAGCCCATTTTGATTGAACGCATTTAGATCATTTAAACTGGTTTTACACTAATTCAAACATGCACTATCGATTTTTCCTTTTCCACTTCCCCCAGTGTACCTTATTCCCTTCCTTGGGCCCTCCTTAGCCGTGCGGTAAGATGCGCGGCTACAAAGCAAGACCATGCTGAGGGTGGCTGGGTTCGATTCCCGGTGCCGGTCTAGGCAATTTTCGGATTGGAAATTGTCTCGACTTCCCTGGGCATAAAAGTATCATCGTGTTAGCCTCATGATATTCGAATGCAAAAATGGTAACTTGGCTTAGAAGCCTCGCAGTTAATAACTGTGGAAGTGCTTAATGAACACTAAGCTGTGAGGCGGCTCTGTCCCAGTGTGGGGATGTAATGCCAATAAGCAGAAGAATAAGAATAAGAATAAGAATAAGAATAAGAATAAGAATAAGAATAAGAATAAGAATAAGAATAAGAATAAGAATAAGAATAAGAATAAGAATAAGAATAAGAATAAGAATAAGAATAAGAATAAGAATAAGAATAAGAATAAGAATAAGAATAAGAATAAGAATAAGAATAAGAATAAGAATAAGAATAAGAAGAATAAGAATAAGAATAAGAATAAGAATAAGAATAAGAATAAGAATAAGAATAAGAATAAGAATAAGAATAAGAATAAGAATAAGAATAAGAATAAGAATAAGAATAAGAATAAGAATAAGAATAAGAATAAGAATAAGAATAAGAATAAGAATAAGAATAAGAATAAGAATAAGAATAAGAATAAGAATAAGAATAAGAATAAGAATAAGAATAAGAATAAGAATAAGAATAAGAATAAGAATAAGAATAAGAATAAGAATAAGAATAAGAATAAGAATAAGAATAAGAATAAGAATAAGAATAAGAATAAGAATAAGAATAAGAATAAGAATAAGAATAAGAATAAGAATAAGAATAAGAATAAGAATAAGATTCGTTCGATAACTGCAAAATGTTTACTTTTCAGTTAACGAATGCCGTTCGATAACTGCAACGCATTCTTGACGTCAATCGACGTCAGATGCAATAAAAGTGCATTTAAATGTGCAGCACAATGCAGCTCTCATTGAGTTTGACATCAGTTTGAAGTTTAGCGGTCCGATAACTGCAAAACTGTTGCAACTATCGAATTGCAGTTATCGAACGTCTACTGTACAGCTATATATGTGGACGAAGAATCAGAAGAAATAAATTTTGGCTGATACGCCCTTTTCAAATGTTGGTCTACAAATTACGTCTCACGCCCTCGTAACCACGACGATGACCACCACCGATGCCGATGCAGGGATGGAATCGCTTTCCGTGGAATTTCGAACAAAACGGCTCGCGTGCATGCTTGAAATCAGTTTTCTTGTTTAGCTTAACAACAACTAAAGGGGCAGGGCCAATGGACTCACTTTATTGACGATAAGAAAGCTGCTTTCCCGTGCACGCGAGCCATTTTGCTCGAGATTTTACGGATAGCAGTCCCAGTTTTGGCAATGGAGCTAGTCGTGGGCGTCGTCAGATACATAAGCACTGGAGTATTTTTTTAGAAATTGTGGTAAACCATAGAGTGGTCATTGTCCGCTGCAAACGAAATATTTCTTTCAAAATACGGACTGTCGGTTGATTTCTGTTAATGGTTGTAAATGCGCATCGGTTCATTTCAGGACCACTATTTTGAATGGAAGAGAGATGATTTGAGACGAGTTTTCTTCAAAATGACAGTAAATCACAAAGTGGTGATGGCGTCAGTAGCGGTCCCAACGGTATTAGGGTTGGCTGTCATCGGTGGTTATGCCATTAGCCGCGGTAGCCTATGTGGCCAACTAGCAGTATAAAGAAACATTTTCTCGCCAGATCGGGAGAATCGTTTGTTTGCTGTTAGTGATTTTAAAGGCGCATCAAGAAGCGTAAATCGGTTCTATTCATGACCATCATTTGAACGGAAGATAGTTAAAAGAGAGCTAACTGCGGTGGAGGTTGGTATTCGGATTCTGATGGCTTTTCCGCAAACGTGACCTTTAAGTGGTCTTGTTGTGTAGGGGTTATCACGCCTATCAAGAGAGTAGGAAGTTGAGGGTTCGAGTCCCTCCAAGACACGTGGATTCTTTTTCGCAAATTTCATATCAATTTGTCCATTTCGAAACATATGCTGTGCATATGCACAGCCAAGATATTTAACAAAAAATGGTTTTCGTACGGCCGAGCTGCCGAATAATATGCAATTAAATCTGACATATTGTAATGGACCTAGTTCATTGGATCGCAACAACAAATTCGAGGAAAGCGCAAAATAAAGTATTGGAGAAATACCTATTTTAAAACTTTTGGTGTTCTCAATTTATTTTTAATTCAGTGGATTCATTCAAAATCAGAACACTTTCCCGCTGTTTGTGTTTTTGTTCAAGTCAATAGTTTTAAATAATTCGAGTTTTAGTTGTTAGTGATTAAAATCTAACAAATCTAAAATCGAGAAAATTTTACTTAATTACTACTGACGCCAACATCAGCCACTCTATGAAATCCTGTTGAAACACTAGAGATGCTATTCATGCGAATACATTTTTGTAGCGTCTCCCCCTGACTTTAGTTCTGCTACCGACGGCTACTTGCTGCACTCGCCAAGCGATTATGTTTTGCACTTTGACGACAATTTGTCTCAGCTCATCCTTCCCTTGTTAAAATTGTAGTTCGGCCAGAATTTTGAAAGAAATTTTCACTTGAAATTTGCCATACATGCGAATAAAAATAATTCATAGCAGCGTCTCCGTTTGATGCGTGCTTGTGATTCTGGAAATGGCGAATATAATTTTTGTCCGTTTTACACACCCTGACCTTTTTACCCCCACCTCCTCTACATCCATTTTCTTACTGAAGGCATTGTCATAAGCCCTCGAGGAACCGGAAATTTGGAATCTACGGAATCTCCACGCTTCCTTAGTGGTGTGCTGGCATGCTGACGTGTCGAGCGATGTGGAATGCGTCTAAGCATTCGTAAAGCGGAATATCATATCACCAAGAAGATTCCTTTTATCTTGGGACGCGTTCGCGCTCGCAAACACGATAGTATGTAATCGGATTTGAATATCGACTGGCCGCCTACCGACCATTGAAAACCCTGTTTTGCCCTTCCTGCCGTTGCCGCTGCTACGCTACTGCCAATCCTCACCGTCGCTGTCCCTCGACAGGCCACTAACCGACAGGCATCAAGCCGTCATTCAGTTGCGGCAAAGCCTATGCCAGCAGTCCTTGCTGTATCTATCGCTCAGCAGGCCTTTCTCCAGTTGTTAATCGGTCGTCATCCAGTTGACATTCAGTCGCCCTCAAAGCCCGCTTTCATCGGATACTTCCTGTCGTATTGAAGCCTGAATAAACAAAGCGCCTCAGAGGCAGATAAGTGAACGCACCAAAATACGAATTTTCAACTCTAACGTGAAATCTGTGCTTCTATACGCTAGCGGTGGCCTCACAACTGGATCTCAAACAACGAGCTCCATCGTCGTTGTCACCAGATGCCGATAGCAACAGAAATTCGGGATCGGAAGTGGGGCTGGGTCGGCCTCACTCTACGTAGGGGCGTAAACGAAATCTGTAAACGAGCATTAGACTGGAACCCAGCGGGAGATCGCAGCAGAGGAAGAAGTCGACCGAAATTTAACCTGGCAACAGGTTAAAGCGATAGCCGGGCAACGCTCAGGATGAAGATCTTTCAAGTCGGCCCTTATCACCACCGGAGGTGTACAGGATCCATAAGTAAGCCTCAGAGTCCTATTCATACCGAAACAAACAAAATACCTCGGGGCCCTACTCAAAGCGCCTCAAAGTCCTACTCGCTCCGGATTAAACAAATCAGTTCGAAGTCCTTTTCGCTTCATAATAAACAAAAAAATACCCGGAGTCTTAGTCCGAACATAAAAATACCTCACCGAAAACTGTCCCTTCCTAACAACGCCCAGGAAACGGGGCGTCATATTCGTCAAAATGTTTCTTTTCCGATTACATAAACTCCACCGAAAGCCTTTCACAAGTTATGCCAAAACCGCACCAAACATTCGTCGAATAGGGTTGAGAATGGCTCATTGTTTCAACTACATAGAGATAGAATACTTGTGGAATAGATTTAATGTATCTGTGGAGTGGACGAGAAATCTAAATTATAAGAGACCTTTTTGAACGATTTGATTATCCGACCTCCAGGGCGCTTTGGAATCCTAATATACCCATTCTCACCGCCCAGACCCATTGTCACCCCCGATGATGGAACTCTAACAACTAATAACCATTTTTTGTATGGCACACTTTCGTCCAGTCAGCCCAGCAGTTCCTCAACCTACTGCTGACTGAAGCACCTCGAAGGATTCTGTCGTACTTAAAATTTCGTTCCACTTTTTTAAAGGTACACCCAGGTTTTTTTTACGAGGGGGATACGTACCTCGCAAAAAAAAACCGTGTAAAAAAAAAACCGCGTTAATTCGAAAATCCGTGTAAAAAAAAACCGTGCTAATTCCATGGAGAGATAAGATGATGAGAGAGATGACCGATGAAAACTCTACATCGTGTCGGACAGCAACTGTTGTGGGAGCCCATCCGGAATGTTATCGAGTTTTCCATAGCTCTTTCAAAAATCCTACTGGAGTTCCTCTAAAAAACTTTCTTCATGCGTTTTATTAAACAATTTTTAATTCCTTCATTAAATCTCAGAACAAATCTTCTGATTGTTTTTCTGAGATTTAATTCAGAAGATATGCAAAGATTTCACATCGCCCATAGGATCGTCCCAATAAAAGCAATGATTTCTTTTCATAGTCATTACATTTTTCTGTGTTTGTTCTTCCAGATCATCTTCAAAGTTATCTCCATGATTTTTTCCATTACTTACATCAAGTTTATGTAATGTGTTTATACTGAGAGCAACCAAGCTTAATTGGCACAAATAATCAAGATATTTTACGGCTACAAAAAACTCCTCTCAAAATAGCTCAGACGAGCTGAGGAAAAAATATATTGAGAAATATAAAAACCGTGTCCCTGAATTTATTTTTTTTGTTTCAAAATGCCTTTAAAACAATCACCATAACAATATCGGTAATCAGTCCCTCCTAATCCTATTAATACCTACCACTATTATCTTACACTTCCCGATATGTTTACTAATTTATTCACAACGCTGATTTCTGTCATTTGATCAAAACAAACTCGTTCGACCCATATCTTCTGAACAAAGTCACTGGTTGGCCTCCATTCATAGGAAAGTTAACCCAATCACGATCATCTTCGAACAAATTACCCTAATATTGTCGTGCCGTCGCCAAAAGTCCTCAATGGATGATAGTTTCTTCCCTTCCCACACGGTGTCGTTCATTGGGCCTGTTTTGGAACGGTCGCTCTCTGTTTTTTACATTACTCACGTGTGCGGATGACACGGCGGTATGGTATGCTTGAATACCACAAAAATTGAAGGTCAACCCGCTTTCAGAAGTTGACTCTACGTTCGGATACAGGATTAAGTGACTGATGTTTGATTTTCCTATGTGGTATACTGGCAAAGTCTTCGCGCTTAACAAAAGAAGACAAATACGTTCTTGTTTTTCTTTATTTTTTGCTTTTATTTTAATATTATTTTTCCAAACGATCATATTTTTTTCAGTTTCATGATCAAACAAGCTGATTTGAGAACGCGATGTTTTACAGCGGCAGATACAGTTCCTCGTCGTGATTTTATCGATGCAAGCCTAATATCCGATTAGAACATGCAGATACACAACGACTAAATAGCTTCAAAAGAAACCGCGATTCTATTGTTGGGTCGCTGCAGCCAGCCAGCTAGCCTTCCTGTAAGCCTCTTATTTAATAAAAGCATACACACAATCCTTTTTGAAAAATATAAACTTTACATTTTGTAAACAAAAAAACCTACTGGGCAAGAATGTTTCCGCTCAACAGAAGAAAACGCACCACCAACAAGGTTGTTCTCGTGATGCCGATCGAAAACAACAAACGACGACTCACCAAAAGTGACAGTCTCGTGCCGCAGGGCAGTCTTTTTCTCGGTTTTCGATTCATAAACAAATACAAATTTACGCACCTCCGCACAAACCCTCTGCCACTTTTCGCCTATCATCGAATAAACTTTACACAACCGTTCATAATTTTTGGGAAAACCGTATCTGAATCTCGATCTCGGCCCCTCGCTGATCGAAGTTAGTGAGGGTCAGTTACCATGACCATATGCCCAATCCCTGGCCATCGTGAATAGCACATAGTTTGTCATACTTCTTCTGCGCTGCGCTGTGGTAGCGCCAACTTGCCTCAAGGTGATCGACTCATGTGATCGGACATTTCTGAGTAGCATTGAAAGTAGTTTCCTATTCTACTGGCTGCTGACGGGTGATAGTGCGCCGTGTCATTGGTAGGTTTGTTGTATTAGCTAACAGCTGATTAGTGTGGTGCAACCATTATTTCAGAACATGGAGGAAGTCGCCGACGGACTTTCTGGCGGTGCGTTTCGACACCCAGCCGTACGGAACGAAATGTTTCGTTCGGTCGGCCGGTGTTTACCTTTCTCTTATCTAGAAATTGAAAGGAAGCGTGCGTCGTCGCGAACGAATCGCGCCGAAAAACAGTCCGTCCGTGAGTGTCGGTGGCGGTGTGAAAGGAAGGGGAAATTTTTTCGAAGGGCAATAAATTTCAAGGCGACCCGCGTGGTGGCTGTTAACATAATCGTCTGAATCTTTCGCCGTTGGCGGCTGGCGATAAGCAGCGTGAGATGGTGGATTTCTTGGGAAATTCCGGTTATTATTGTCCCGACGGAAGTGGAGTAAGTAGATTACTGGCATGGCAATGCTCTTTGGTCTACTGATTAATCAATGGACTTTCTCGGGGTTAGTCGTCGGAATTGCTATCGCACTTTCAAACTTATTAAACGGAAGGATGGCAATATGCCCTAGTCAAACAAATGCGGCTAAAAACTTTCATTTTCAATCTAAACTAAACGCAGGATGATCGAAAACAAGCTTAGTAAAAGAGTTTTTGTTAAAATTTACTATCCGCGATACGAGTGACCGATTGGCCAACACCTGGGATTAATTGGATTGGTCGGTAACTCTTTTGTCTCTAACATTTTTTACCAACTTCCGTCGAAAGAAGCGGAATTTATTCCTGTTTCAGGTCCTATATAGATTGGCCACTTGGTTCCGGAGTTGTTATTCCGGATTTAAAACGGGTGTTAGGATTTGGCAACTTTCTTGACCGCATGCTTCGGAAATTATTATTTTTAATATTTTTAATGAAAACGACGAGCGGGCTTGGTAGTCATATGGCTACTGCTTCTGCCTCATACGCAGGAGGTCGTGGATTCAATCCCAGGTCCGTTCCATTCTCCTACTTTATATCTTTCTCTTTATTTCTCATGTTCTAGCAATCGCTAGAACTGGAAATGGACTTCCATACCGTTTCCATTACTATTCCTATACCTTCAACTTGAGTATTCTATCAGTAATCTGCTAGAATTGGAAATGAACTATAGAGCTCGTTTCCTACATCCAATTAGAAATTCCATCAGTTACCTTCTCCTATCTATCACATTGGCAGCTCGTTAACCAAGACGGACAAATTCCGCATGAACTCGTGGCAAGTGCAGAGGTATATTCGGCTTGCAGTGGGCGAGTGATTGCATCATCATTCCTCCCTTCCTACATTGACTTGCATTCTGACGTGGCAGGCGCCAGTATGACCTAACAAATGAGATCACCAGTACTTGTACATTGAAGATGTGTGCTAGTCCCAAGCAAACATCTGTTGGTTCCCTGTGCAAGAACAGCTGATCTGGTCATAATGGAGTAGCAACTACGAGCAGTCAATCAAGCTCAAGCTCAAGCTCAAGCTCAATATTTTGAATGAAAACGACGCATAAAGTCTGCCAAATTTGATAAGGAATTTGATATGCTAATAATCTTCCAAACTTAGACGAAAATGTGCATAATAGAATTAGAAGCGAAAGCACTGATTTGATAGTTCCGTTAGGACATGGCAGGCATGAAGAATGTTTTATAGAAGTGGATTTAAAAGCGAGCGGAGAGCAACATTTCGTCGTGGTTAACCCAAACCGGCTTTTTGACTGTCTTGTGATAATTTGTTCGTAAAAAGAAAACAAAAATCATTTGATATCAATTCATGCGTACATTTGTTGTAGGATATTCTCAGCTATGAGTTTGAAGGATATCCGATAACGTTTGTGATCTATTGAATCTGATAAACAAAAGCTTTGGCGGAAAAATGGATTATTTTTTGTTGGCGCTTGGTGCGATTTGGTAGAACCCCGACCATTTGTGATGATATAAATCTCACCGCAGTGTTGGTAGATACTCAAATTCTCAAATCTCATCCACGATTCAAATCAAGCGCGAGGCAAACCTCGTACGACTAATGGCTCAGGGAATCGTCCATGATTCGATTCGCGATTTACATCATTGCGTGATTTTTGCGTGTTCTTCTTTGTTAAATTCATCGGAGTAACTTTCTTTGCTTAAAACAATGGATAGTAAATCCATACGTAAACATAAAATACGCTTCGATTGGGTTTTGACACTTTTTGGAGCGGAATTATTTTTCGGCGAATGAGCGGAACGATGCGATTCTGCGTGAAAAACTCATGCGCGATGATCTCCATGCAGAATCGCAAGCGAGTCAGCTCGCGCATGAGGCTTCGGTGAGTGAGATTTGAGGATGATTCTACGGTGAGTGAGATTTGAGGATGATACACTGATCTCACGACCTTTCTTCAGCTAAACTCCCGTATGAAAATTGAGAGAAGAGTATCAGTGTGGAAGCTGATATCTCTCCACCGGCCAGTGGAAGTTACTGTAAGACGTAGTAGATCGTATTCGCAATAGGGTACTGCACGGACTGCTTTGTCTCTTTCTCGCTGCAAAGAAATTTGAAAACAACAAGGCCAGTAAACGTCAAATTTTATGAAGAACGAAAGAGAAAGAGATTTTTTCGTGCAGTGCCCTACACGGACAGATAAATCAACCCAAACTTTGAGTTCAATATACGCACTATTGAGAATATCGCTGAAAAAAATTACCCAAATTTGGGTAGTTTTCCCTTTCTTTCCCATGATTGCTATCAAAACTAGAGCAAGATGCAAACACCTCACCGAGGTTGCTCAGCCCAATAACCCAAATTTGAGTAAATTCGATATTCTCTATTTTGGGTTGATCAAGGTCCGCTTTGGATAAATTAAACTCAGCTTTGGGTAAATTGTTTACATGGGATTAAAGGCAAACTACCTAGTGCCAGAAAAGCCATTTTACTCAAATTTGGGTTATTGGCCCAAACCACGGTTTTGAGTGCAAACAACCCACTTTTGGGTAGTTTTGGTTTTCAGTGTATACTGCCGCTAACCGCAAGTCGAGCACATCTGTATATGGGCGTCCATATACAGATCTGCTCGACTTGCGGTTAGCGGCAGTATACGTCTTGCGAAGGTTAATTTGATTACAAAAATATAAACATGGCAAAGGTTGCTTAAATTATTTTAGTATGTGACATTTATACACACCAAAAAATACTCGACGACAAAGTATGTTTCGTTCGGTTCGTCCACCCCATCAAACGATCATTGGGTTCGGATTTTTGTGCGCTTCGTTGTTTCGAGCAGTTGGATTTTGGTGTGGATTACAGTGGAGCAATATAAGGTCTTCGTACTCAATTATACATACGAATTTCGTGAACGAATTCCAGTGGATTTAGATTTAAATTGAACGTTTTTTTATATAAACCAAATCATTATATTGCATGTAGGAATTTACATTTACATACATATCTTTTTATTTTTAAATTGAAAGTTCATCAAACTTTTGAAAAAAAGTTTGAAAACTTTGGAAAAGGTTAAAGAATGTACTGCGTAGCTTCAATAAACCAATAGCCACTGCCGTTGTCTACAGTATGGATAAGAAGACCACCATTGAGCGCATCGTTCCGCTTTTTGATCTTAGTGGTGAAACCTTTGATGAGTCGATATACTACCGGTGACACCCATCTTGGCGGTAAGGGCTCTGACAACGGATTGATGGATCACTTCACCCAGAAATTAAGGCACATGCTTAAGAAGCATCTATCGATGAAAAAGTGTGTTCGGTAGCGTTCCCGCATCACATAAGAATGGCTGTTCGAATGAACGAACTTCTACACCTCAACCACCAGCGCCTGTTTCGAAAAACTAATGTTGAATGTTTCTTTCCATTATGAAAACCGTTGAATAGGACAAGTTTATCCCCAAGACAAAGGAGCTCCTCCAAGACTTATTATTGTTCTAATATACGAGATTTTCGGTCGGCTCATCACAATCCTCCAAGACTTCTTCAACGAAAAGTAATTGTACATATCGATAAATCCCGACGAGGCCGTTACATATGGCGCTACTAGCTGCTAACTCAATACTATGCATCGCGAGATAAAATAGAATACTGCGGCTTCTCAGGTAAACGCAAACGGTCACTAAACACGACAGAGTCAATGAAAATCTTACCCAACGTATGCACTTGCCATGACAAACACTCTCCATGTACTCAGTGACTCCGGTTGCCTCTCACTAATACAATCAAACATTGCTGTCTTTTGGTGAAAAGCACGTGATTTTGTTTTAAGCGGGAAATTTCTGCCTAACTTTTAACACCGCGACTATCTTGACGTTCACCTTCACAGTCAAGCCTGCGAGTGTAAGACCGCCGCAGCATTCTAAAAAGGCTCTCCCAGACCTAAGCGATTTCATCGCCCCGACGGCGACAACTAGTCACTGCGATTCTATCGTTGGGCGACAGAATCGCTGTCGCCAAGCGATAGAATCGCATCGCGACTGTCGCGTCGCGTGTGTTTGGGGGAACCTAAAAAGATAAGCGCGACAATATGAACAAATCGGCAAAAGTGAGGTACACCTCGTGGTGTACTATTTTTTTATTCATAACTTAAAACAAAAAAAAAATGAAATTTCCGGAAAAAATATCTTCTAAATAATTATAAAACATATTTAATTTATATCACATATTTGTCCCGCACGTCCGGTCCTGTCCGGTCTAGTTTGGCAATCCAGAACAAGCACAGTACCCACGGAAGTGAGTCTACAAGTCGCTCAAAGGGTGAGTACAAACGGTTTGGATATTCGGCAGGACGCTGGTGACGATCAAGAGAGCATGCAATCGATCAATCAAATGAATTCATAGCTCGATCAATTGAAATAATCAATAAATCAATCAATCATTCAATCAATTAATAAATAATCAATTATTCAATCAATACAACCATCATAGAGGATAAACATTCAATAAATCAATCAATTGGATCAATCAATCAATGGATTGGAAAATTAAAGCAATAAATCATCCAATAAAGCAACTAATCAACAATTTTTGATGGCCCTCCTCTTATTCCGTGCCGTTAAATTTCTGTCAAATCGGTCCGACAAAAATCCTTCTGAGGGGAATCTTCTGATATTCCGAGGGGAATCCTATTGCGATTCCGACGGGAATTCAGAGACTACGACAGATATCCTTCAGAAATTTCGAATAAATATCACTGAGATAGAAATCTTTTTGAGATTCCGACGAGAATTGATGAAAGTCCTGGGATTCTAAGGTTCTGACAAAAGACCTTCTGTGATTCGGAGGGAAATAAATTCAGGATTTCCAACAGGAGTCCTTCTAAGATTCCGACGAAAATCTTTTTTGGATTTCCAACGAGGATCCTTCTGACACGCCGCAGAAATCGTTTTGTTATGCCGACGGGAATGCTTCTGGCATTCTGGAAGTCATCCATCTGGGATTCCCACGAGGATCTACCAGGGATTTCGACGGAAATTGGTTATCCGTAACCAAGCCACAAGAGAATCAATGGGTCGATAAGAAGGAAAAATGTGCAGTGTAATGTTTACAATAGAAGGGGAAAGCCGATTTTTCAATTTTACTGGATACCGTAAGCTTAGTACATGGAACCATAAAATCAGTACTAATTTGTTCGGACCCCAACATCTTGATAATTATATCAATGATATTATCTTAATGCCTACCATTTGGAGACCAACCCCTATTCCCGTCCGCAAATTTTACTGCTTCGGTTGTAGATTTTTTTTAGTGATGTACGAAAAATCAAGGCTTGGTCTTATGGTTAGAACGAAGCTGGGTAATAAACGTTGCAAACGGAAACAGGCGGTGCTGCCCAAATGGTTTCTTTCCCTATTATCCCTAATCAAACCGCACTTTTAAAAGATATTATCCTTTGAGTATTTGATGATGATTCTGATAGTCAGAGTTGATCGGGTTTTGTTCACGTTGCGATGGTGCTGCTGGCCAAACAGAGCCAAACTAAAAACATGCTGCCCTACGAAAATCGCGCTATCGCCAATCGAAGTAATCGATTGGAATTTTCAACCAATCAGCAACCGGTACGATTCTGAGAGAAATCGGTACGATTTTTAATGACTACTTGGCACATCCTATCCTAGCTCATGCTCCTCCACAAAGTGCACCATACATTTTTCTCATAAAAACCCCGTTCAATACCGTCTAAATAACGACACTTAATGAGGCAGAAAAATCAAAATCTCTATATCCAGGTATAATGTTAACCAATGATATTTTTCTTTGAGCAAGTAAAACTCTCCCGGTTGTTTAAAATCCTTCCGCAAAAAATTGTTTTTTGCAATTCCTGATCATAATACCTGGTTTACAGTTCGTCTTTGAGTGATAAAACGGCCTACTTTTCCATACCAACGAAATGGGTGCTTTAATGAACATTATGCAACTCAGATGAGTTGCATAATATTCATTATAGTACTCATTTGGGTGCTATAATGAAAACCAACATCAAAACATTAATAACAAGACTACATTTTGCTGAACTAGCTTGGGTAAGTGCTTAAATAGTGAATTCTCTGCGCTTCGTAATAAATTAATTAGTTTGATGAACATGACATCAAAATTTTCCAAAAGCAAGTTCATCTTCGTTTCATGCCTTGTCGACCTATGCAATGTGGCACGATAACATGAAATCTGATTGCTCTCTGCAGAAATATGATTTATTGGCAAGATCGATCATGAGGGTTAAACTAGACTACCGCCATCGGGGGTGACAATGGGTCTGGGGGTGAGAATGGGTCCTGGCTCTCACCGGCAGTCTGGAGGTCGTAGAGCAAAATAGTTCAAAATGGTCTATTATGTTTTAGTCTTCTTGCCCTCAGATACGTTCAATCTATTCTACAAGCATTCTAAGTAGTTGAAACAGTGACCCATTCTCACCCCCATTTGACCCATTGTCACCCCCGACGACGGTACACAATTGTGGTACAGATTAATCATATCAAAGCCCATTTTTCGTCATTGCAAAAAATAGCGTGTGCAACTCGTTGCAAAACTCGATTTTTTCAGCACTCGTAGTATTTATCCATCATCTTTTTGCAACTAGTTGCACAAACTACTATTTGCAGCTTTCAGACTAAAAAACACTGAACATATGACATTTTTTTTGTTGGGGCGTAGAACCACTGCGTCCATTGAGTTGAACTTTTGTGGTACCTATGACAGTACATATGACATTAAAGAACGCCTCAAAATTTGCGATCGACCGCATCGTTTTCATTAAACTAAAGCCAATGTTTCAAGTTTCAAGTTGAAACTTATAAGCATAGAAGCACAAATGTGATAGAGGTCAATGTAATAGAATAACGCTACAATGTGGTGGGCATGTTAAAATAATTGTGATGTGACTTGCCTCTACAACTATCGCAATTATTCATTGACATCTATCGTTGATATACCTGCAAGAAAAAGAAAAACAAATACAATTAGTTGAAATATTCCAAAGTTACAGTAAGATTGATAAATAGTATTGCAAAAAAGTTAACAATTCCTATTGAAGTTCTATAACGAAAACAAAATATTTCGCTTAATGCTATTATGAAAGGCAAAAAATCTGCATTGGTGAACTTAATGCTTCGCATTGAAACGTGTGTAAAGTGAGGAAATATATTTAAAAATTATACAAGCGCATATAGACGGCACCTAATTCATGGAACTGAGTGGATTAGTGGGGGAAACTGTTCCATCATTCTAACTCACTGTAACAAATTCATTCACTGCTGATTTTCATAAGATAAACATAGGAGCTTTGAGATGAAGAACAGTTACTGTTTCGGCTATGTTATTCTCATGTTTGAAAAAAGTATGTGTAATACAATATCAGTCGAATCAAGTACGAGACAGTGAAGACGGCCTTACTATTAAAGTCGAAATACGACAAGTAATATCACCAAACCAAGGAAAAAAGCATGAAAGTGCCCCAAACAACATAAATTTCAAATTTCATACTCCCATCGCTGCGCTGTGGCAGTCAGCCGCATCAGATCGCCAGGTAGGTAGGTGACACCAGGTGACAGTTTCTGTGCCCACCACGCACTCACGTGTTGTGGTGGCTCTAATCGTCCGAGCAAACCTAGACAAGACGGACCTCGTGCGGCAAACTCACGTAACAATCGTCATCGCATATGGGGGGGCTGTGCCTGCACGGAGCCGTTGTCGTCGTTGACTTTGAGTTTTCAAGGTCGCCATTCAAGTTGGTCGCCGTCATCGTTCAAAGCCGATCACCGATCGTCTTGGGACCACGCATCGCGCGAGAGCGCACGCGCGCGCGTGTCGCACACAAATTAGAGTGAGTGGAATAGTTTTCGATTAGCTCACCGTCACCAGCTGAGTGACTGACGGACAAGCTCACAGTCAGTGCGGCTTCGATATCGACTATTGAATAACACCAATCTCGACACATCCGATCCGCGGATCGGATGAAACCGGACGAGACTGAGAAAACTCGAACTGGTCCGGCCGATGCGAGATAGTTGTTGGGTCACTTTAGGCTTGAGGTTAATTTTAGCTCTCCAGTGGGTCGGAAGTCGTTTAACAAACAATGCGTCAAAAATCGAGGTCAAATTCTGCATACGAGTTAGGTTAGGTTTCTGGTGACTGTATCTTGCTGAATTTATTTCGTTACTTCACTCCTAAACGAGCAGTAAACTCGTTTTCCTTTCCGTATTTTGGAGTTTCACAATTATGTAATCTGTGCTCTACGGGCTGGGCTTTCGTGATGAATTTCCTTTCCTGTCTGTTTTGAAGTAGACCTGTGCGCCGCCGCGCCACGCCGCCGCCGCCGACACTTATTGACGTACGCCGACGCCGGTTAAGGTGTCGGCGGCGCGCCATACGCCGATTGGCTCCACGCCGCCGAATTTCGTATTTCACGCCGATGATTGGTCAACACAAAAATCACAGTATGCAGTGCGTTTGCGGTCGCATTGGGTGGTTCATCATCTTTTTAAAGGTTTGAATGTTACATATCTTAATTGGTCTAGTACTTCGCGGCTACAAGTCAACACTATGGAAGTTGGATTTGGATTCTCAGTCTGGTAGGATTTGATTTAAACTTCCCTGAGCATGGAGTATCATTGTGATAGCCTCGTTATATGCGAATGCAAAAATGGTAACTTGGCTTCTGGAGCTGGAGCACGATGGGACACGTGACCCATCAAAGTGAACATTTCCTTCACATTTCCTCCTTGTACCTTAATTGCCATAATTGTTCTAAAAAAACGGGTTTCGATTTATTTTGATAAAAAAAATCCCAAAGAAATTTCTTGGTTTTCCTGAAATAACGTCCGACGGAAATTCTGGAGAAAGTTCTTAGAATTTTAAGATATTTTTGGATTTATCCCCGTAGTAATTTCTGGATGATTTTCTGACGGAGTCCCTGGAGAAAATTCTGAAGGAATTCTTGGAGGAATGTTCAACAAAATTTTTCAAGGAATTTAAGAAATTCGTTCGGTGATATCCGAAATTTCGTCCTAGAATTTTGGAAGCGAATCGCAGAGGAAATTCCAAAGGAAATACTAGATGAATATCCGAGGCTAAGAGACACTCACGAGAAGCCCGTGGGATAGAGAGAATCTCCTTTCTACAGTGTAATCCAACAGACTAATAAATAGATACGCAATACTTCATTTTGATAAATAAAACCCAAAGAAATTTCTTGGTTTTCTTGAAATATTTTCCTAAGGAAGTCCTGGAGAAAGATTTTGAGGAATACCTGTATTTTTTTTTGAGTCTTGATGAATTTCTGGATCTATCTTTGTAGTAATTTTTGGAGGATTTTCTGAAGGAATCCTTGGAGAAAATTTAGAAGGAATTCTTGGAGGAATAACCAAAAAAAATTCTTGAAGAAATTTAAGAATGTCGATAATTTCTTTGGAAATTATATCTGATTTCTGAAAATTCGTTCTAGAATTTTGGAAGGAAATGGCAGAGGAAATTTCAAAAGATTTACTAGATGAATTTCCGAGGGAATGAAATGTTCTATGGAATACCTGGAAAAGATCCAGAGGAATTGTTTAAAAAATTTCCGAAGGAATTTTTCAAAAGTATGTATGTATGTACAGTTATCCATCGTTCTGGCTTGAGTCTTGCTCTGCATACGGCCCCACCCAATATTACAGCCGAATTAAATTACCATTTTGCTTTCAACACACTCCTGTATGAACGGCAAAAAATGGAGGCGTAAGTAGAGACACTTACGCGAAGCCCCCGGGTAGAGAGAATCTCCTTTCAACAGTGTAATCCAACAGACTATAAATAGATTCGCAATCCTTTTTGAGCTTTTTTGAGCTTTTTTTAATAATATGCTCCTTGGTCAATTTATGTCATGTTTTGTTGTTTTCCGGCGTTCTCACTGCTGAAAAAAATAACAAAAAAGAGAAATAGAACAATTTGCGCACCAATGCTTTGATTTCGATTGGTATTGATTCGGGTCAGTGGCGCCGGGAGTGGGTGGGACAAGTAGGACATGTCCTACGCATGCATTTTCCTGGGTGGGACAGTCAAAGCATTGTCCTACCCATGTTTATGGTATGAACATATGAAGTCATTGGCTGGCAAGAATTTGTGTGTTAGCAACGAGCCAGCCTCGGGCCAGGATTATTAAGCCCACAGAAAACAAAGTTCTCTGCAAAACTCACAAGATTTTTTGAAATCTGGGGAACCAGAAACACCCCAAAGCCCGCTTTAAATCTGGTCAGTAAGGAATTCTGAGCTCCCAAAATATGTTTTTGGTTGTTTGCTTTAAAATAATAGATCCAAAAAACATTTCTGAATATTTTTATTGCTTAAATCGAATGAAAACATTGAAATTTTTTTTTCGAATTTCTGTTATCCGTGACTTCTTCAAGCTTGGAAAGATATTCGATAATGGTAAGAATTCCAAGATGTATGTGAAACCTCTTGGGATTTCTTGTACAATCTGGGAAAAGCAATGTCATAGAAATCAAAGATTTTTTTTTTCAAATTATGAGCATTCTGGCCTGCAATCGAACTCATGATCTCCTGCTTGTAGGCATAGGCAATAGCTACTAGACCAGCTTGGTGGTCTAGTAGCTATTGCTTATGCCTATAAGCAGGAGATTTTGAGTTCGATCGCAGGCTCGTCCCTTAGCTATTCTATATGTCTTAGTTCGTTCTGTGTTTCACATTCTACCAAAACGTTTTCTACTGTTATAGGTTCCACAGTCCACACTACGTGGCATATATCAGAGGTCATAGTTTTCTGTTCCTTTCTTAAGTATATGTGTCCAGTTAGTGATCTATATCATAAAAATGATATGGTCTGTGTTCGTATTCGCATAACTCAAAAACGGCTGGATGGATTTTCTTCATTTCTTCAGCACATATGTTCGTTATAGTTTCCGACGGGTTTATATGATATTTGCTCATACAAAAATTACGAGTAAAGTTGAGTAAATCGTGAAAATCTAAAACTTCGCATGTGTAATTCACAACGCTCATTTTCGCTTCTATGCAGGACAACGTCTGCTGGGTCAACTATTTATTATAATTATAATCATTTTCCCTCCAGCATTCACAAGGCAGTGACCAGGGAAGATTTCGACCCCTCGACTGTTGGAGAGTGTCTTGCTTCCATCTAAGAGATAGTGATAAGTCCAAAATCAATATCTGTGGTAACGGATGAAAGTGATGCTACTCTCACACAATTTGTTATTATTTTTTTTATTATCGTGATTTTTGATTAGATATTATAAGTTCATCACGTCTCTCATACAATAGTCTGGTTTGTAACACCTACTAATCATGCGAATTGCTTAATGTTAGTACTACCAGAACTGTTGCCCAAATCGGCATTTCCTATTTGTCCTACCCACGACTCGGAACGTGGATGCGCCTCTGATTCGGGTACTTGGTATGAACTCAAGGAGCAGTTCCTTTAAACGGGTAGACATTTTTATTTCCAATTTCAAAAAGAATTTCTAAAGTAATTCCTGATGGAATTATCAAAATCAATTTCAGAAGAATTTTTATAAGAAATTGCAGAAAAGTTCCTTAAGATATTTCCTAAGGTCCTAAGAAGTTCCAAGCAATTCCTGAGGGAAGTTTCAAAGAAAAACTGGATTCATTTGTGGACGTTTTTTGAAGGAATTTCTAGAGAAATTTCCGTCGGAATTCCTGACAGAGTTTTTGAAAGTATACTAGAATGAGTTTCTTGATGTCTTACCGAATTATTTTATGAATTTATCTTCTAGGGAATTATTTAAGGCATTTACGAAGAAGTCTGTAGAAATTTTCGAAGGAACTCCTGCAGTAAATTCCCTATGAATTCTTGAGAGTATCCGAAGATCCGCAATCTCGATATTTTGGGTGTTTTTCTTGGCATGTAGTCTTGATTCTAGAGTCAAAACTGAGTTTGTTTCACTACTTTTCAGATTGTCGAAGAAATTCTTGGAGAAATATAGGAATTTCTATTTAAATACCAATAGCTATTTGTTTGGAACATCCACTAAAAACTTAGTAAAAAGCCCTTCATTTAAAATTCTGTTCGAAAAAAAGTCAGAATTTCCTCCAGTTTTTTTTTCGAAAATCTCTTTAGAGAAGTCGCAGCAATGAATTTGTATATTCATCTAGGGATTCCTTCAGAAAACCTTCCGAAACGGCTTTTTATTTTTTCAGAAACTCCTTTGGAACTTCCTCCAGGAAACTAAACAAAATTTCTGCAGGAATAACTCCGGAAAAATTATAATATGGAGGAATTTTTAAAGGAATTTTCGAAGTAACTGCTGAGGGAATTTGAGTGTTAAACTTATTTTCAATTAAAAAAAACGTAAACAATGATTTAAAAAAAATGAAGGAATTTACAAACAAAATTTCAGAAGATTTTCCAAAAGAATTTGCAATTTGGAAAGAATTCCTGGAGAAATTTCTAAATAAATTCCAGAGGGAAATTTCGAGAAAATACCAAAAATATCTTTCTAGAGCAGTGGTCCCCAGCATGCTCACTATCGAGGGCCGCATTGCAATTTTGAACTGTTGAAGCGGGCCACAGTATATTTTCAATATTTGTTTTTTATTTCAAACTGAATTACATAGCATAGTACAAAATTTTGAATATGAATAAAATTCCAACAATATATTTTATTCTTGTGAATTCAAATGACAAACTTGTAAGAACATTTAATTATGCAGGTTTTATCGCCGTAGCTGACTATGAGTTAATATTACTGTTTTTGCTCTTCAAGACCAGACAAGAGAAAATAATTTTGCAACACCGTATTTTCGGTTCAGTACAGAAAGTATTCTAAATTATTTTTCCTAATGATCATATGACCTTATGCATTTATTTTTCGGAATTATGTCCACTACAAGTTGTCGCGCAAATAACGACAGCATGTTTCAAAAGTGTGTTTAAAGCTAGGTGAACATGCCAGCAGTGTTGAATAGAAATCGAGTAAATCTACATTCTGAACCTTGCTTTCAAGTTTTCCTATCAATTGCATTTTCTGAAACATTTTCTTCATCAATATTGGAGCTTGAACAAAAAATCTTGATTTCGTTCTATATTTTCCGTAGGTTTAAGTTAGTTAACATGATAGTTGATAGCCAACGGGTTTTTCCTAGAGTAACTTCCTTTCTAGTAACTTTTTAGTTAAATTTCGCCGAGCCCTAACTTGTTTTAGGGATAAAATGAAACAGTGCCAGTGTAAGGCAACATTATTCTTACATGAAGTTCAACATTAAGCTCGTTTAAATCTGTGAAAAAAAAACGGACATATGCTATTTTTATAGCCCGGGACAATACCATCGAAGTATATTTGGCCTACATAATATTTATGAAGTGATGATTTTCATTAATCATGATAATAACACGATTCATGCCTTTTTATATGGTGCTTCGACTACTTAGTATTTCAAACTTACAGAATCCTCAAATGCAACGCAAAAATTACATAATGAAAAGCTTCTCTTGTCATGTAATGCTCAACAATGGGACACATGTAGTGTATTCTCTGAAACCCTACGCGGGCTACAGGAAAAGGCTTGGAGGGCCGCACTTTGGGGATCACTGTTCTAGAGTTTCAAAGGAAATTGTTGAGGAATTACTGAAAGAATTTTTATTAGAAATTCCAAAAAGAAATTCCTGAAGAAATTTTTAAAAAAATCCTAATTCAAATTTCAAAGGTTTTCTTCAAGGCGATTTCCGATTGTATTCCTAAAACAGTGTCCGTAGCTATTTCTATAGAAGTTCTTGAAAGGGGAATGGGAATTTTCAAAGAAACTCCTAAAAAAGTTTTCGAATGAATTTCTAAAGAAATTCCCAAATAAATTTTCAAGGAAATTCTTAGAGGAAGTTCTGAAGGAATTCATTAGGAAAATCCTTAATTAATTCTTAGAATTCCATTTTTGAATTTTCTGAGGAATATCTTGAGGTATTTCCAAACCAATTTCAGGATTTATATCCAAATTACTTCCCAATAAACTTATGTGCTTTTATGTGGCAATGTCCTAGTGGAGGATATGATGTAAACTTTTGCTGTTGATATACAAGCTACACCTATTACGATGTTCATGTTCACCCCATCAGTCTGACTGTAGCTAGTAATTGTACAAAAATTAATAAAAGTATCATATGGCTTGCTGCGTGCAAGTGCTGCTTTCTCAGCTCAAAATTCTTCACGCCGATTCACGCCGCCGCCGCCGCCGCCGAACGTTGCTTACGGCGTGACGCCGCCGACGCCGCCGCCACCGGTGTAAAAATGGCCTTACGCCGCCGCCGTTCACAAATACTTCGGCGCACAGGTCTATTTTGAAGTCATCGCAGAAGCAGCAGCACGCAAACCATTGCTTCACAAGACCTACTCCTCCTATGTTGCTGTGTTGCCATCGACCATATACAGATCAAGCCAAGCATGAAGGTTCCTCGAGATAGTCAGTACCGACAATCACCCAGTTTAATGGGCTTGATGTTTGGTTTTGGAAAGTTGACTGCGACGAAGCTCATGACGGAAAAGGCAAACTACAACTACAGCAGTGGTGGTTGACATTTATGTATGGAGTCCAACCTCGGTCGTCGCAGCATCTTTTACGCCATCTTTCGCGCAATCCGGATCAGCCGGTCAGCTGCATGCAGCTCGAATTCCACAGTGTTGCACGATCGATGACGCAGCACTCCGCACCGCACCGCGGAGAAATGAGTCGTCGCCAAACGAAGCCGAACGAAAACGGCCAGACCAAGAGCCGACCTCCACCGCCGCGCAGGCTGCAGGCAGCACTTCACGCATTTACCGCGACCGTCGCCGCCGACCGCTTCGCTCGCTCGTGCCGGTTGAAATGGAAAGTGATTACATGAGCGAAATTGGGCCAAGTGAAAGTAGTTCTCGTCATTGTGAGCGAGTGGTGGCGCAGTGTGGTGCGGCACCACGCGGCTGTGGTGGAACTGGCTGCGCTCGCGTAATACACTACAAGCGAGTTGCCGGTTGGTGAAGTGGCCTCTCGTTGTTGTTGTTGATGTTGTTGATGATGGTTATCGGGGACGCCAGCTGGCATGTAATTGATGTAAAATTTTCCATCGAGAGGAGACAATTGTACATACTGTGCCGTCCAAATTTGTTCTTTTTTTGAAGTTATGCCTTTGGACAATGAATTAGCTAAAACTAATGAAAATGAGAATTTCGAGCAAGTATGCCGTTGAAAGTAGTGTCTATTCGAGAAGGTAATGGATGAACTTTAAAAAATAATATATCCGAAATCAAGACTTAGTCAATAATAAAGGTCATGTTAATTGATGGTCCAGAATAACTTGCCAATGGAAAATAACTGGGAAGCATGGAGGCATCTATTAGAATCGATTATTACCCTTCCCCTACGTATATTTTCTTATACAGTAACATCATCTTCAATTTTCCATAAAGCTTAAACATTTTGAAACTCGGCCACAACATTCTTTGACGTCAAAACATTTCGATCCCTATTCGAGTGCAATAAGTATTAAAACATCTTGTAACATCTTGTAAACAAACAATCAACAATTGCCAAAGCGACAATTCTTCCCTATTGGATCAATGTTGTGTCAATGAATTTATAAAAAATCTAATTTCCCAATGCGCTTGAAAAAAATCTCTTACGTACTTCAAATTAAACTTTCGATGCCGTCAAAAAAGTTTTTTTTTAAATTTAGGTTGAAATATCAGCTATAATAAATGTTATACTATTCATAAATTTGAATTATTAAGTTGAACAAAAACAGGAATAACTGTTCCAGCAACCCATGCCGTCCTTTTCACCATAATTATGATGTACATAAAATTTCAGTTGATGTGTGTTGCATGTCCTAGCAAATAAATACTTTAACTATGGAAAAGGTAGAATTTTCGCTTCCTAATTTTTTATACCAATACAAACAATTAAGCAAGTGAAAATAAAATACTCCTTCCCACTATTCTCAGTAACATGTTGAGAAAAATAAGCGCAGAATAATCAAAAGTAACTCTCGTTTATCTTTAACATCACTAATACCAAAATTCTTCAACTTTTTAATACAATAACTAGAATACGGCATCGTTATGCTCAAAACTTATGGGCCTTAAAAATAAAATACTCTTGTAGGTATGCTCTTCATTTTTGAAACATATTTGGCGTAGAATACTGTATGAAATCACGGAACTGACATCGTAGTTTTATATTTACCATAAAAATAATGTTCGTTGGTCAGATGGGCCTTAAAAATAATTTGGTAAATCGTGACACAAAAAACAATATAAGCTAAGCTTTCCATCGAGGTATTAATATACAAAACTAGCGAAAGAAACCCAGCTTTGCCTGGGTGTTGCAAATTTCACATTGAACTATTTGCAGCACCGCACTCTAGATCAATTTCCGTGGATTTGTTTTGTTTTCCTCAATAGGGCACTGCACGGACGAATCTCTTTCTCTTTCGTTCTTCATGAAATTTGACATTTACTTGTTTTCTTATTGTTTACTTGTTGTTTGTTGTTTTCTAGTTTCTTTGCAGTGAGAAAGAGACAAAGCAGTCCGTGCAGTGCCCTATAGCGGACCCAAAATTGCATTCTAATGATTTTTTACATTTCCCCGTTGAATTCACCAACTTTTTGTATATACAAACCTTGTGGATCCCAAAACGAATCGATTAGGGAAAAAATCTTGCAAATCGGTTAATCCGTTCGCGAGTTAAATCGTCAGGAAGGAAATCTCAACTCATTTTTATTATATAGAGAAGATGGGTGGTTGCGAACCTAGCCGAAAAATAGTTTTCAAAAATAAATCCAATATGGCAGCCAAATTCAATATGGCTGCCTCCATTTTCATTTTTGCAAATTGAGGACACATTCCTCTTTCCAATGATGTGTCGATGTCTAAGATCGGTTGGTAAATGTTGGAGTTATGACAGTTTTGAAGAGTCAAGAACTGACAAAAATCGAGGGGTCCATAAAAGTGATTTTGTGTAAAACTATCGAGAGGTCCATCTTTCTAAACAATTTGACTCAGATTCATAAATTTTTGGGAACCTCGTGCGATGGTGGCCCGGACTCAGCCAGAATTATTCATCTGTCAAAAGTACAATCATGTTGTGGAATTAAATGGAACTGTTCGAACTCGTCTTATGACAAGTGGGCATAGCAGTGTCAGGCCATTTGGCCGAATAGTTAAAAAAAATACTTCAGATTGCAGGTAATGAAGAATGAAAAATGAGAAGTGAGTAGGGATAATCGCGAAATAAAAGTGAGAAAGTGAAGAATGATACTGCATAAGAAATAAGGAGTGAGAAGTCGGAAGTGATTGTTGGGAAAAAAGTGGAAAGTTAATAATTAGAAGTGAAAGGTGAGAAGTGAGAATGAGAAATGAAAACCGAGAACTGAGAACTGGGAACTGGGAACTGGCAACAGAAAACTGAGAACTAAGGATTGAGAACTGAGAACTGAGGAATGAGAAATGATAAATTAGCAGTGAGAAGCAAGAACTGAGAACTGAGAACTTAGCACTTGGAGCTGCGAACTGAATAGTGAGTCGTGAGATGTGAGGATTTAGAAGTCAACAAAAGTGAAAGTGGAAAAATGAGAAAAGATAAGTGGGAAGTCAGGAATGAGAAGTGAAAAGTTGGAAGTGACAATTGAGAACTGAGAAATAAAAACTGAAAACTGGAAATTAAGACCTGCGAACTGAGAAATAGAACTAAGAACTGGAACCTGCAACTGAGAACTGAGTACTGGGAACTTGAAACTGAGAACCGCACAATGGCAGAAATTAGGACACAACCTTAAAACAATCTTTTATTTCGCAAAGCTCGTATTTTTTTAAATTTCACCCATATAATAAATGAACTGATCCCAAAATTTGATGATAGACTGTAAATTTTATTTTTGGTTGCTTATAGAAGTTAATTCTGTAAAGCTTGATTGGCTTCAGAAAAAACAAGTTCGTGATAAAAGAAAACAATCAATGATGTTGAGAAATATTAAATGAATTGTATTTTATTGATATTTAGATTGATTCGATTAATAGAGATGAGCCAGTCTAGGGCTGAACATCTTTTTGGTAAAGATAAAAAAAAGCATTTCCCTAACACATTTTTATGGCAAAAGAAAATCTGACTAAACTGTTTTTCGGGAAAGATTCGGAATGGTCTGATTTTATCTATTAAAACCCATATTTTGTTTGCTTTCCAGTGGTTAATGTGGTGATTTGATCCTAGCTGCTCCAAAGCAGTAAATTAACGGACCTTGAGACATGGGCTTCCGGAAGTACTTGTGTAGCATAGAATATGTTGGATAACAATTCAAACCTCAAAATTAATTTAGCATTAAAAAATTATTCTTTGTTGAAAACTTGAGTAACATATTAGGATTTGTCCGGCATTTGTATGGGGTCCGTCAGTGTACCCCGCCGTTTGAAATTTGGCACGCCACTGATCTATAATTTTTCACGCCAATTCAAATTCGAAGAAATCTGCAGAATTTTGCGATAGATATCTGATATCCCAACTCATCACGATGAAACTTCACCAAATTTTTCGTGATTTCCTTGAAAAAACAAAGAAGAACTTCGAGTGCAAAATTGAAATGATTTTCTTGTTGAAATCAAATAATTCCTTGTTGAAATATATTTTTTGAACGGAGAAGTGTCGTTTGACCGAATAAACCATTTAGCCGAAGCCCATCTAGTCTAAAGTAATATCATCGAAAGTATCATTTGGTCGAAAGGTAAATATGTTTGAAAATGTCGCTCCTTTGGCCGAAATGGTCATTTGAGAGATCAATGGAATACGAACAAATTAATTTTCACCGAATGACTTTCTACCAAATGACAGGAAGGGCCATTTGGCCGAAAGGTGTTTGATCGAATTAACCATTAGACCAAAACCCATTTGACTAAAAATGTCATTTAGACGAAATGGACATACGGCAGAAAATGTCATTCAGCCGAACTGGTCTTTTGGCCAAATGTGATACATGACCGAAAATACCGATTGCCGAAATGGTTCTTTGGCCGAAAAGGTCATTTGGTCGTATGGTCCAACGATAATGAAGAAAATCTTCAAAGCATTACCGCATTACTGTAAAGAAAATGCTTCAAAAGTGATTTTTCGAAGCCTTTTTAACGAGTTTCGGTAATAATTAAAAAAAGATCGTCAACAAATCCAAAAAAGTCGAAACAATTATAGTTAAATTAGATACATGTCTAATATTCTCCGCAAATCAACAAATAATCCTCACTAAAATCACATTAAAAAACCCTGAATCATCCATCTAGCGGAGATGGTGCCTTTCTCGTGCATAAAAAAAATATATATTTTGGCCATTTCTTTTGATCCCATAGTCCGATTTGGCCAATTTTCAAAAGTAAACAATAGTAGAGTATTCGGCGGCGAAAGCAACTTGTTCCAAGCCAATCGGTTGAGGATAAGTGCCCGAAAAATGAGTGACACTTTTTTACGCGATTATTCCGTAAAAAAATATGACTTCCGATCGTATAGTCCGATCTGGCCAATTTCCAATAGGAAACAATGGAACAGGATTCTGCGAATGCAACTTGTTGTGAGCAAATCGGTTGAGGATAAGTGCCTGAAACATGAGTGACATTTTATACGCGATTTTTTTTGTATAAATTTGTATTTTGACCTTAGCTTCCGATCCCATAGTCCGATTGTTGCAATATTTCTACAAGTTTGTCACGAAGCTCAGCAAATTTAAATTCAATCAGTTACGTGAGTTTTGCAAATTTCAAAATCTTATTACGAATACCAAAAACTTTGTCAGTTTCAGCAGTTTTAGAAAAACACTTACAGACATCACCTCTATTCGTCGAACTGATTCGATTTGTATATAACACTATGGGTCTCCCAGCCTTCTATCAAAAGTTTGGTTTTGGAGTGATCCTATAGCCTTTACGTATATTTAGTATACCCGTTAGGCAAAAAAAGGTAAATTTCAAAAACTTTAAAAAATTTGAAAACGTCGTCACAAAGTTTCAGCAATTTTGCTCCTAAATTTTGTTCAAAATTAAAAAAGTTCATTGAAAGTTTTATAGACGAATTTAAAAAAAATCGGACACAGATTTCTAAAATGTTGCTGCGAATATAAAATTTCTGATGGATTAATAAATTTGACAAATTTGGCATACAAGCTTATTGAGAATTTTGGCTAAGCTTGACTATGGAATCTTTCCAAAATGTCACGTGTCATTTGAATGACACTTTTCCTCTCACACCTCAGAACATATAATTACATTGATTGATATACATTGAAGGGATTGCAAGCAATTACTAAGAATGTGATGTGTCGAAAGTGCGGAAGCTGTTTATAAACTGTCAGAAAAAAGAAGCTTTTGCATCAAATTCATCTCGTAGGCAGTGGTGATAGAATTTCTTCGAATAAATGTGGAACCACAGAACCTCAAAACTGCCGTAATCTGAAAAAGTAACGTATGCGAAAAATTACAACCTACATGTTTTTCATTTCTCTGTTAAAGAGCTCGATGAGTACTACTGGGTCCCCTAAGACGCTCTAAAATAATTAATCGAGTACTACTGGTTAACACCATTTTCTAAAAATGGCATATATGTCACTTTTTCAGATTACGGCAGAAGAGCCCTGGTCGCAATGTTCGTTGCGTTCGAGTGTTTGATCTGCCACCAGAAATCTCCGATAACGTGGGGGTTCTCAAACAGTTCGGAAAAGTTTATCGAACAACACGCAAAAAGTTTTCGGCAAAACTGGGCTTAGACAGTTGATTTAAAAGTATAAGATTGCTAATGTCGTTCATATTCACGTGACTGAATTCTAGGCTACTTCGATCTGGCAGCCAAAGTACCATTACTACAATTGTCAAACCGATGGTGGTGATGAGATCAAACGTGCTTGTTGAAGCATAATTTGGCGGAACCATGTAAAGACTACAGCGCCTCTAACGTTCTAGTACTCATGCTTCTACTGCTTAGACAGACCATATTTACACTGGTGTAGGGCATGTTAGGGCATGCTTTTTATGTTTAGTTTTGGTTATAAGGCACCATCAAAACACTTGCTTGTCGATACGGGAGGTAAACGGAATGCCAAGCAAGCTATGGCTGGATATCGACGACGAATATATTTAAAAGACGACCGGAATTCCAGCGTCGAGCTTAATTCGCTTCATCAGGATGTGATAGGAAAATACCTGAAAGTCCATTATTCAACGGTGGTCTGGGTGGGTAAAGTATTCGAAGAGACTCAGATGACCATAGACAGGTGGACAGCAGCAGGAAACCGGATACATTAGGGCCCGGTGACGGCATGGAAAGTGTTGAGTCTACGAATGCTTTGGTCGAATCTTTCAATTTGTGGGATAGGGAAAAGGTTACGTCTGTTAAATTTGCGAAAGCATTGACTGAATCTTTCGATCTGCGAAATGGTGAAGATGCTGAATGTACATCAGATTAGGAAACTTCGACCAACATAAAGTCTAGAGTTGGTAAGCAGTATCCTAAAACCTCAAAATTACAGGAATTCTCGCTTAACTTTTCAAAAGGACCTAAGAATCATTTTTTTCGTGAATTAATTTGAATAGCGCAATTACAAATTCGCAAACTCAAATTAATTCATGAAAAAAATGTTAGTTAGGTCCTTTTGAAAAGTTAAGCAAGAATTATGGTTTGCGTTCCTGTTGGGCGCCATTATAATATATATATATATATATATATATATATATATATATATATATATATATATATATATATATATAAGTTACAAATAAGATTGCCCTTTTCACCACTTGGCACCAATAACCAGATGTATCCAGATAACGAGTTACAGCACGGGTAGCATAGGAGGCGCAACATCACAACACCCTCAATTCACAGAGCATAAGCAGATAAGCCGATCAACGGAAGAACGTTGAGAACACGAGACAACATGTTTTCCAAGAAGGCAAAGGACCAGTGCACAGCATAAGAGATAAGTATAAGAAGTGCACGCCCACGCTTCTGAGTTCAACTAACCGGATGCCTACCCGGCACAAGACGACAACGACTTGCTGCATAGATAATGATGTTAGGAGAATAGTAGTGATAACGAAGTGCTAGAGTTAATAAATACGGAACAATAAAGAGAATTCATTCATTCTGTTGTTAGCCTTGTAACTGGTAGTTTAGTTTTTTTAAAAACCTTTTCTTCGTAATCCCTACGAAAACTTATATATATATATATAGATATGTAATAAGTGTCGCTTTCAATTCTGTTCTAAATGAATAGAATCAGAATCCAAAAATTCACATTCATCTAACATAATTTGAAACATAATTTGAAACCTCATTCACAACATTGTACGTTGCTGCGTTGCTGTCATCATAGAACAATTCGCTTTCTAAAACCATCCTTGAGCAAAAGGAAACCGCACAATCTCCCATTATCTAAACTAATGAACGCCAAAGCCCTTCCTAACGTGATCCTACGCGAACAAGTCATTACCAGATATCGCGCTCTGAACCGAACAATAATGCTGCTGCTGCGCTGCAGCAAACCTGATTCGATCGGGCGCCAATCGAGAACGAACGGTGTGCCTAACCGTCATCATCTTTCCTGCTGATTGGTGACGGTATATGGCGATGATGACAGCATAGAGGACGTGATATGTCATCACCGTGATCGGATCTGCACTTTGCAGTTGATTTGCAGATGAATGAAAAAATATATCCGTCTCAAGACAGATTATTGCAAATGATTTTCAGATCTGCGTGACGATCTGGAGAAATATTGTGAAAATCTAAACAAACTTCATCGAAATTTCAGTAAGTTAGGTATATCGCAGTATTAAAATAATCCAGAATAGATTTTGAACATGGATTTGAAAATTTTGAACGATTCAACCATATAAGACATCAATACATTTGAAATAAAGATGAAAGTTCGTGAATCTTTTTGTAATCAAATAAACCAAATTTCGACATTCTCCAACATTCACTACTAACAGCTTCAATCAATCGTGCATCCGTGCCCTCTATCTTCACAAATATAATTTTTCATCACATCTGGCATGCCTCCTACATATGATTGCTTCCTGCGAGACGACGCGACGGTAAGGCACTGTGTCGACGCGATGTCTCAAGTTTCACGCTCTCTCATTATTCCGTTTTGTTTGTCTTGGCCATACTAGCGGAGCCATACTAGTATAGGGGCCCTCCTTAGCCGTGCGGTAAGACGCGCGGCTATAAAGCAAGACCATGCTGAGGGGGTGGCTGGGTTCGATTCCCGGTGCCGGTCTAGACAATTTTCGGATTGGAAATTGCCTCGACTTCCCTGGGCATAAAAGTATCATCGTGCTAGCCTCATGATATACGAATGCAAAAATGGTAACTTGGCTTAGAAACCTCGCAGTTAATAACTGTGGAAGTGCTTAATGAACACTAAGCTGCGAGGCGGCAATGTCCCAGTGTGGGGATGTAATGCCAATAAGAAGAAGAAGAAGAATACTAGCGGAGGCCTAGAACAAAACAACCACATCGCGGCGCTTGGCCCTCGGCTTGTTGCTCAGCTGTTAATGGCAGTAGCAATCATTAGTGGTTAGCTGGTGGGGCTCCATATGGCGTTAGATGTACGGATCTGCCGTTGCATAGAAAGGATATACGGTTATTGAATAATCCACCTGGTGTTCATTATTGGTGATTGGTAATATGACCTCACTTATAGAATTATAATTATCTTTCAAAAATTTAAATCGTTTTAAAAAATCACTAAATAAAAAATTAAATAAGATTCTTTTTAAATTATGTAAACATGTTCTCAAAATATAAATTCCTAACTAAAACTGAAGTCTAAAATTCTCTTCGCCTATTTAGTCTTCGCATGAGAAAAACAAGAAAACGGTGAGCTCAGAATAACTCAATTAACTTCGATTGGAAAGGGCCTGACACAGAAGCTGGCAGTCGGTTTCGCAATTCACGTTGCGACCAGAAAATCAGTCACTGCCGGGCTGCAACGACGAACGATGTGTATAGTTCTAATGATCAGAATCAGACAAATAGAAACGGTGAAACAAAGTTGGAGATCTTTGTGCAACGACAGCAACAACAGGCACGGACAGATAATCAGTGTCTTCGATTCGAGTTAATCACATCTTTAGGCACGGTTTCTAAGCGCGGGAAGGTGGCACGACTTTTCAGCGGGGCAATTGTTTCGACAACCTCACGGGCCAACAACGGTGCGAGGTGATGCGTCAGTCAGCGGGACGATTAGAAAGGAATTCGCGACCGAACTGACTGTGAGCAGAGCACAAGTCATGACGCAAGAATGTTGGGTTTTGTGAAATCAAGAATTTGAATATTCGTTTTTCAGGTGGCTCGAGCAATAGTTGTCATAGATAAGAGATTCCAAATCAATTCCAATTTCAAGCAATCAAAACGATCTGAATTGTGCTGCTAAATGATATTATTCACCAATCGAAAAAAAAAATTAAAATTCCTTATTAATTATGAAACATCTTCTCTTGTGTAATTCAGTTTCACATTAATACAATATTTCAGTACAGACAATTTTATTAATTGTAAACTAGGACCAGAAGACCGCCTTAGGACCGGAAGCTATACCCCAACCGGAACCTTCGAGTTAGTCGAGGCGCCGGTAGACCGGACGTCTTGACCACACCGGAACGAACTGGTCGACCTGGGCTTCCAGTGGACGAAGAAATGTCATGTATGAAGAGCCTGTCCAGATCTCTCGGTAGTTGGGCCCCTCAGTGCAGACGTCTTACCCACACCGAAATTGGGAATACCCTCCGGCGCAGGGACATAGACGGAAGAAGGACGCATTATTCCCTACAAACCTTTTTGCAAGTACAAGGTATCAAGCCGCTGTTTCTTCGGAGGAATCCGAGGGAAGCAAGCGAATCTAGTTTGGCGTTCTCGGGACGCTTTGTTTCTCCCCGACGGACGACGTGGGATCCAAGGCTCCGAGCAGCACTCTGCAGTACAACCAAACCTAAAAAAACTGTAAGAACCATGAACGCTGTAAGTACAACGAGTTGCCACGGGCACCCCGAACCTATCTTTATGGATTGTAAGGCGCCCGATAGGACATCCCGGGGATATCAACCCGGATCATAAGTCCCATCAAGTACAGCGTTCTAGGCTCCCCGGGTGGTAGGACCAACCTGGGTGGTAAGACCTACCACTACCAACATTTTTCTCAACCTTGTCCAGCTCTCCCTAATGGTCTCACTTACGGACCCAAACGCCCCCTTGGCCCGACCAATCAAGACTTCCCCACCCATCACAGCGCTCCACAGTGGCTCCACCCGGAGAAAACCTCAATTTTTTTTCACGAATTACGTATTTTTTACATTTTACACAAGTTCAAAATTTGAAGACTGTAGCTTATAAATTTAATTGTTGGTGATTTCATGAAGTTGATGCTGTAAAGAGTCTCCCTAACAAATGTGTATAGAAGAAAGAAATTTGACTAAACTTTTTTCGGGAAAGATTCGGAACGATCTGGTATCATGTATCAAAATCTATCTTTTGTCTACTTTCCAGTGGTTGGTGTGATGAATTGCGCCTAGCTGCGCCAAAGCTTGAAATTGACTTCTTGAATGTCAGAATGAGAGCGCTGTTACTGTTTTAGATACTAAGGCATAGGCTTCCGGAAGTACTTGAGTTGCATACCATATGTCAGATGACAATTCTAACCTCAAAATGAAGCGATCCAAAATTACACTTTGGTGAAAAATTCGAGCAAGATATTAGGTTTTGTCCGGCATTTATATGGGGGCCCACCACTGTGCTTTTGACAACACCCGAATGGACTCCCAAGGCGCTCCCTTCTCCATCGATCGGCTCAACACATCTGAGACATCATCACCCCTACCTGCGTCGGATTCGGAATCAGGCAATACTTCTGCCTCCTTTCCGACTCCTACGCTTCCACTGGAGGTCAATTTTTGCCTTCAGTGGAACATCTTTGGTTTCCGGAACAACTTGCCAAACCTAGAACTTTCGACGAATAAATGTTTACCCTTTACCATTAGCCCCCAAGAGGTCAACCGTGTTTTCTCCGCTGCTCTGGACTGGTCCCTCGGAGGGAAATACAAGTGGATATGTTGCGATAGGGATCCTTCGGGAGCCCTTTGTTGATTAGCGTAGATCTTCCAGTCGTAGGGGTCTGACTCCGAGGAAGCATTCCCGTCAGCCTAGTGAATGTTTACCTTCCCTGCGGAGCATTCTCCAGGATCAAGCAAAAAGTGCGTAGTATCATTGGCGAGGTTCCCTCTCCCCCTCTTCTTGTGGGAGACATGAACGCTAACCATCCGACGCGGGGCGGTAGAAGGTCTGATCCCCGTGGAGTCGGCTTACTCGAGACTTTCGAGGAGGCCGATCTCGTTAACCTCAGTGATTTTCAACGGCCACTCGGCCACCCTCATTGATGTGACCACTGCTGAATGGGAGGTTACCCCTGACCTGTTACGGAATCAACCACTACCCAATCCAGGTCACTGCGAACGCCTCTCCATCTGCAGTCACTAAGAGGCCTCGACGGCGTTATGATGCCTCCGACTTCTCCAAGGTCGTCTTTGATACCGCTGGCTCTTCCATCCCTCAAACCAGTACTCGGCGTTGGTGGTAGGGTAGGACGCGTCGAGCAGTCAAAACCAGAACGGAGGCACTCCAAGCGCTCAAGAGGCTTTCCCCTGGACAACCAAATGCGCTTTGGAGAACTACATCCAAAAACAGCACGAATGTCGTACGGTCATCCAAGACGCAGTGGGAGGGCTTGCTTGACTTCATAAATCCGGCCCAACCCGCCAACCCGGGGATCGTAGATCATTCCTCATCCACATCGATTCACAAGACCGTACTATCTCTGACCCGTCGGAGGTGGCTAATGCACTCTGGGAATATTTTGCATCACTCGCATCAGTAGGTGGCTACCCAGCCGATTTTCAAAGGCTTATAGCCACCAGGGCCCTGACGGTCCAGATCTTTCAAGTACCGCCGGACCTACTAGTTTCTCCAATAAACCAACCCTTTTCAGTCGCCGAGCATTCCTTCGCTCTTGCCAGAAGTAACGGGAAGTCTTCTGGTTTGGATAGAATAGGGTATCCAGTGCTGAAAATCCTGAAATTGTTTTCCTCGACCTGATAAATGAAGCCTAGACCTCGACGAGTGGTGCCCCAGCCACGTTATTCCGATTCCAAAAAAAGAGTATCTCCTCCCGCGACACCACTGATTACCAGCCTATCTCGCTGCCCTCTTGTGTATCAAAGGTCGCCGAGAGGTTGGTAAACCATAGGCTGCGTGAAAAACTTGATGCTGACGGAAGATTTGCCCTCCGCCAACTAGTCTTTCGCTCGGGGTACGAGGCCAGCTCGTACTTCGCCGGGTTAGGAGATGTACTCCAAAGTGCCTTCGACCAAGGGATCCACGCCGATCTAGTTTCTTTGGATATCTCGCACATGGACTCCACTCGTGTTGAAACAGCTAATGATCTGGGGTTTCACCAGTACCATTTTATCTTTTGCTCACTACTTTCTCTCTCACCGGTCCTTCCGGGCAGTGTTGTAAAATGTCATTTGCATAATTTTCCCAGAACTTTTCCCAGAACTTTTTTCAGAAGGTAGCTATCAATTCATGTTGTATGACGAACTTATAGCGGTTAAATGGGCATACAACTTTGTCTAACGAGACTTTGCTGTAATTATGTAATCTGGGGCGTGGGAAGCAAAATGCCATTCAAATGACATTATGTCAAATGACACGTGACATTTTGGAGAGTTTTCACTCTCCAGCCTTTGATGTTATACTTAGAGCAATGTACCCTTGGACAAAAATATAACCCTACTCAAGCGTTATGAGTACATTCAAAATTATGGAAGAAATTTTGCTTCTAAAGAAAGTTATGAACAAATTAATCAAATGACATGCAGATGACATTTTACAAGCCTGCTTCCGGGTCCTTATCGGCAACTCCGCATCCAGGACACACCAGGAGGAAACAGGAGTCCCACAGGGGTCTGTTCTGGCGGTGACCCTGTTTCTGGTTGCAATAAACGGGGTCTTCAATGGCCTACCAAAGCACATCTACGACTACGACATACTGCTTGTGGTCGTCGGAAACACTCCGGCACGAACGCGTATCCGAACCCAAGTAGCTGTTAGTGCAGTCCATCGGTGGGCCTCGTCGGTTGGTTTCACCACGCTAGTCAGAAAAAATGTCCGCGGGCATGTATGCAACGGGCGACATCGTCTCTCCGGCCCCAGTCTCAAGATTAATGGGCAAACTCATCAAGGTCTTCGGAGTTTCCATCGACCGAGGACTGTCTTTTGTCCATCATTTCCATGCGGTAAAAACCGGCCTTCAAATCGAGGATCAACCTTGTCCAAACCTTATCAAGTCCGCCTAGGACAAACAATAGGGCCACTCGGTATCGTGATTGATAGCAGCATTGACTGACAGCAGACTACTTTACGGGCTGGAGCTAACTTGTGTAGCACGTCGGGAGCGGCTATTTGCCAAAAAGCCGCAGCATACGCTTCCGACACATCCAGAAACCACAGGTTTCCCTCCTTGTTCAAGGGGATCGGATCCTGCATACGATGGCCGGTGTCAGTTTCTTCCTAGTGGCTAGGATTCACTGGCATGGAGCGTGGAGCTGACACTCCTCTATAGCCAACATAAATCACTCCATTGCGAGCGGCTTCAAAAGAGGGGACAACATGGAAGCTCTACGTAGATCGGTCGCCGAGCTGCTAAACACCGAGTTTAGGAACAACGAGCACCGCTACGCTGATGGTTCCCTTTCGAGACAAGAAGTCGGCTTAGGTGTTACTGGGAACAACCTAACGGTATCGGATAGCCTTCCTGAACATTGCAGCGGAAACCGCAGCTCTGTTTATTGCCGTTACCACTCCCTCCGACAAACTGGTCCTAGTCCTGACTGATTCGGTTAGTGCTATCGCTGCGCTGCAAAGCGACCAAACGAAACACCCATGGATCCACGCCATTCTTCCAGGCCTTCGTCTGCATCCCGGGCCACTGTGTACTGAGTACCAGGGAACATCACTGCGGACACTCTTGCTGAAGTCAGGCACCAAGGATGGCGTTTTACGACATTGGTTCCCCATGCTGACGCTATAGTCTGGATCAAAAAGGTCGTCAGCCAGGATTGGGAGAACCAATGGGCAGCTTCCAGGACCACGCAGCTACGGAAGGTCTCAAGGATTATTAAGTCATCTCCCGCCTTTGCACAGGGCGGACCCGATTCTCACATAATTTCGGCGGAAGGCCCTTTCGGATCGTTTGTGAAATCTGCGAAGTAGAAAACTCGGTAGAACATATGATCTGCCGTTGTCCAAAATTTGACATTCCTCGATCCAGCTATGGGATATCGGCATATATACGAGATGCCTTCCTGCTTCCTCAAAGATGGAGGGCAGTACTACCAGATATAGACTCAGCTTGGGCCTCCCGGGCACTCCCTCCTGGGTGTAAGTTCCACCCACGGATGTATGCGGGCCTCCCCCCAGTGACCAGGATACCCGGGCACCCTAACCCGGGACATGAATCCTCTGCTCCTGTACCATCCTGTCAACAAGGTCAGCTGGAGGGGTTTTCCTCACCGACTTCGCCAACACCATATGGGAAAGGGTCGTTTGGCCGAAAGCCATTTGGCCGAATGTCACTAGGCCGAACAAACCATTAGGCTGAAACCCATCTGGCCGGAAGGGTCATTTGAACGAAAGGGTCGTTTAGCCGAAAGGGTTGTTTGGACGACAGGGTCATTTGACCGAAAGGGTCGTTTAGCCGAAAGGGTCGTTTAGCCGAAAGGGTGGTTTGGCCGAAAGGGTCATTTGACCGAAAGGGTCGTTTAGCCGAAAGGGTGGTTTGGCCGAAATGGTTATTTGGCCGAAAGGGTCATTGGCCGAAAGGATCGTTTGGCCGAAAGGGTGGTATGGCCGAAAGGGTCGTTCGGCTGAAAGGGTCCTTAAGCCGAAAGGTTCATTTGACCGAAAGGGTCATTTGGCCGAAAGAATCATTAGGCCGAAAGAGTCATTTGGCCGAAAGGGTTATTTGGCCGAATAGGAAATTTGGGCGAGTAGGTTCTTTTGAAAAGTGAGAAATTGGGAATGCAGGGCTGGTAGCGATAAATGCCGTTCAAGGTTTAGTTATCAACATCAACAAAACCAAATCGTTGGATGTAAACACGGCGACTCCTTCCAGTTTCACAGTAGCCGGGCAACCAGTGGAGAATGTTGAAAGCTTCCAATATCTTGGTAGCAAATGGCGTCAGACGGCGGTACCAAGATCGACATAGGCGCACGGATCAAGAAAGCAAGGGCTGCCTTTGCAAGTTTAAGAAATATCTGGAAAAACAGGCAGATAAGTGAACGCAACAAAATACGAATTTTAAACTCTAACGTGAAATCTGTGCTGTTATACGCTAGCGAAACATGGTGTGTATCAGTGGAGAACACTCAACGGCTGCAGGTGTTCATTAACAGATGCCTGCGGTATATAATTCGGGCCTGGTGGCCTCACAACTGGATCTCAAACAACGAGCTCCATCGTCGTTGTCACCAGAGGCCGATAGCAACAGAAATTCGGAATCGGAAGTGGGGCTGGGTCGGCCACACTCTACGTAGGGGCGGAAACGAACTCTGTAAACAAGCATTAGACTGGAACCCAGCGGGACATCGCAGCAGAGGCAAACCCAGAGGCTCATGGTGGCGAAGCCTCAATAAAGAAATAAAAGAAGTCGACCGAAGTCTAACCTAGCAGCAGGTTAAAGCGATAGCCAAGCAACGCTCAGGATGGAGATCTTTCAAGTCGGCCCTTTGCACCACCTGAGGTGTACAGGATCCATAAGTAAGTTATTAGAATGCTATCAGAAATCAAGAGAAGACAAAAATTACAAAATCATGAGGATTACTACTGCTGGCCGTGTGCATGGATCTTAGCAGGGGACAACCGACTTGGCGACACCATCATAAATACATTTCAGCGGAAGTTGATTTGTTGTGGAAAACCTTGTGAAAATTGCTAGGATTTTTTTTTTCAGAAATTATGCAGAAAATACTTCAATCCTTGTAAAATCTTTCTCTAGGAGTTAAAACGGAAATTCCAACAGAATTCCGATGGCGAATGTCAGCACAAAAACTTCCGGAAATTCTTTCAAACCATAAATTCAAGGCAGAATATTTTGTAGACATTCCTGCTGCCTTTCAGGAATTTCCACGGAAACTACACGTCAATTACTATGAAACTTCTCCGCGAATCCCTGAAAAAAAATCTCCTTCAAATACAAGCGGATTTTTTCATGAATTCAGGTAGAAATCTTTTTGAGAATTCCTGTAGATATTGTTTGGTGAATTCCTAAGAATAACCTTCCGAAAATTATTTCCCAAATTCAAGGCGGAATTTACGTATTGTTAATAAACAATTTATGGAATACATAAATTACAGTGAAAGTTCCTCTAAGAGAAACAAAGTCAGGAAGCTTTTTATAACAAAGGTGGATTTTTCTCTAGATACAGGCAATTTACCCAACTTAGGAAGTAGTGCGCTGGATTCGCCTAAAGATGCGCTAAACAACGCATCAATTAGTTTGACAGATGAAACTTCGGAAGAAAGTTCGGTTCGGAAGTCCCGATGTCCGAATTCTGATGTGGTGCTACGCCGACAATATCATGCTGTGTGGTTCGTCGTAGAGGGGTTAATCAATCAGAAACTAAGAAATATCTCGGAATTATGTCGAAATTGACGTGACAAAAAATGGATATTCAGGAACGATGAAAAATGACAACAAGTGAAGTTCTTACCTTTATAATGCTTGTTAAACAAGTGCTCAACAGTATAATGCATTCAATAATGGCTTGGAAATATCAAAAAAATTGGGTAAGCATAGACTTCAAATGTGGAGTACCTTCTTAACGACATTTTGCTATCGAAAACAAAACCCTACGCTCCTTGTTTATTAAATTTGCACTAGAAAAATAAATCCGCGCGAAGCCTCAACCGTTATGTAAATCCGCATCAAATCCGCGAGAATAGCAAAACGGCGTTGCCTAAACGTATGCCCAAGCTTCGCTGTGTGGTCTGTCTGTGTGTCTCTCGATCCCGAAGTCCATGGTTCGAACCCACGCCTTTTATAAGACGGCCTTGGAGCAATTTTTCAAACTTTATATGTTTTGCTAACAGATTTACATTTGATTTGGTTGATGATAATGGTACAAATGATTTTTATTTTGAACTTTTTTTTTTACAAACGGTGGTGCGAAAATAGTGACTTTAGTGACCATTTTCCGAAAAATAGTGACTTTAATGACTTTTGGATGCAAATAGTGACTTTTTAGTGACTAGGCTCAAAATAGTGACCAAGTCACTAAAAAGTGACTTGCTACCAGCCCTGGAATGAGAAGAGAGACGTCTCACTTTTAATTTTTCTCTTTTCTCTTCTCTCGTTTTCTCATCTTTTCTCACTTCTCATTTTTCCCTTTCGGCCAAACGACCCTTTTGGCCAAATGAACCATTGGGCCAAATGACTTTCGGCCTAATGGTTTGTTCGGCCAAATGGTATATTCGGCCAAACAACTTTCGACCTTCCCCCCTCATACTGTCACCAGCCGACCAACTTCTGTGTAGCAGGAACACGAAAATTGTCGCTCTCAGAGGCAGCAATGCTTTCAGGGATATTCGACTGTTTGCTTGATTGCGATTTGAATATCGTCTACGCCTAATTGACGTTCTGAGATTGAGTTTTTAGCGAAAACCCTCCGAATAGCTTTTTGCGGAAATCCTTCACTCTGAAAAGTTGGTTTCCATTTTTGGTCGGTTTCATAGATCGATATTTTGCGTTGAGTTTGGGTTTTCTGTCTGACTGCCTGGATTGGATTTGGATTGGATTTGAATTGGATTTGAAATGGGTTTGAATTGAACTTGTATTGGATTTGGATTGAATATGGCCTGAAATTGGTTCCAATTTGGATTGGATGTGGATTAGATTTGAATTGGATTTGGATTGGATTTGTATTGGATTTGTATTGGATTTGGATTGGATTTGGATTTAAATTGGACAGAATTTGGATTTGATTTGGAGTTGAATCGGATGAGAATTGGATCGGATTTGGTTTGGATTTGAATTGGATTTGGATTGGAATCGGATGGGAATTGTATCGAATTTGGTTTGGATTTGAATTGGATTTGGATTGGTTTGATTGGTTTGGATTGGTTTGGATTGGTTTGGATTGATTTGGATTGAATTTGGATTGATTGGATTGATTTGGATTGGTTTGGATTGGTTTGGATTGGTTTGGATTGATTTGGATTGGTTTGGATTGGTTTGGATTGATTTGGATTGGTTTGGATTGGAATTGAATTGGTTTGGATTGATTTAGATTGATTTGGATTGGTTGGATTGATTTGAAATGGATTTGGATTGAATTTGGATTGAATTGAAATGGAATTGGATTGATTTGGATTGGTTTGGATTGGATTTGGATTGGATTTGGATTGGATTTGGATTGGATTTGGATTGGATTTGGATTGGAATTGAATTGGATTTGGATTGGATTTGGATTGGATTTGGATTGGATTTGGATTGGATTTAGATTGGATTTGGATTGGATTTGGATTGGATTTGGATTGGATTTGAAATGGATTTGGATTGAATTTGGCCTGAAATTGGTTCCAATTTGGATTGGATGTGGATTAGATTTGAATTGGATTTGGATATGATTTGGATTAGATTTGGATAGGATTTGGATTGAATTTGGTTTGGATTTGGATTAGATTTGTATTGGATTTGGATTGAATTTGAAATGGATTTTGATTGGATTTGGATTGTATTTGGATTGGATTTGGATTGGATTTGGATTGGATTTGGATTGGATTTGGATTGAGTTGAGATTGCGCTGAGTATGGGTTTTCTGTCTGACTGCAGCGATTAAACTTCGGAGAACAGTGCGTTTCAGCCATTGGATTCCGATCAGCCACAGATGGCCACCATGTCAAAGTTTGTTAATGAGGACTCCCTACCATGGAAGATAACCGTTATCTATTTCTTTGTCCCGCTTTTTCGTCCAATTTTTACGTTTTCAACAAATTTTAATGTATTTTTTTTAAGTTAATAGTTTTAATTTGCTTTGTTAATTTTTCTGTACTGTATTTTTTTTCTCATTGGCTTGCGGATGGTCCCTAGGTTGGACCTGAGGATCGCTGCTTTCAGCCCCCTCCCCTGCTAGTTGCTCCCTTCGCACTGACGATACCATGACAAGTGAAGAGCTGAATATGCATTTCAAAATTCACTGAAAAAAAATTGTAAACTTTAAACGATAAAAGACAACAAACAAATAAAACACTCGATAGCGCCACATTACATAAAAAAACAAACCTCCCATCCACAATTCAACACCTTGCGCAACACTTCCTACCTTGCCAGCTCCAAAAACAACCAACCCACGTACCCTTGAACGGTTTCAAGTTCAACCCCAATCAATTCAAGTCCGTTTCCTCAACCAATTATCACCGCGAGCGAGCGCGCGCCGCTTGGCTTCTCCGCGCAGTGTCACTCGCAGCGCACTTTTAATTGCTACCTTCGTCGCTACCAGTTTTTCCAGCAAGGATTTACGCTCTACTAATGAGAGTGGCAACAACGAACGAATATGATCGACGGCGATCAGAAACGCCTTATTACGACGACGAACGGGTATTAAGGCTGTCGTCGAAAGCAGCCTTCCGATTAATTGGCTCCGTTTGCCATTCCGCGCTGTGCGTTACTAACTACTAAGCCCGCCACAGTGGGTCAAACTTCCGGCCAGCGGACCCCCAAGGTCCATCAGCAATGGTGGATTACACAACAGTCTTAGCTTCCGAAGCCGATCGAGCGAAATGCTCCATAACCTCGGACAGCGAGAAAATACGCGAAAACCCATCACTGAATCACCTGTCCGCCTTGAAGCGCCTGCCTGCGAAGTACCTGCGCGCGGCGTGTTACGTATTCTAGTCTGGCGTACGGCCGTAATCGTTAGCCAGCATGTGCCTAAACCTTGAGAAAGCCACTTGACGGAGTCGTGTACGCATGAAATAAATAAAAATGGAATTTGTCATTGCGGCGCACTGTACGCGCTTATGTCTTCGTTGTCACACGAGTGCCGTAAATTATCTCGAAGAAGGGAGAGAAGGTGGGCGCATGAGAATATTTACGATGCGCGGAGGCTTATCACACCACGATATTAGAAGACGGCAGTCTGTGAAATTATGAAATCGTTACGATTGCGGAAAGTGTGATGGAACGAGATTTCGAGAGTCTGTGTTGATTTTCGGGTTGTCGGATTTTTTTCCCCATATGTACGGATAAGATAAAGAGGAAATGAGATGCGATGACCCAATTTCGGGATTTATTTACCTGACAAGTGTGACTATTTCACTGGAGGTAACTGAGCTGGAAACTGTAGTAAAAATGTAAATTTTGGTCATTTATCTAATTCGGTCGATAGGAATGTTATCTTTCTTGCCATAATGCTTATAACACCATTGTCATACATGTTGTGACAAAAATGTAATGCGTAAATCTCGCGTACATTGTGATTGCATTTCTATTACCTCAAACTGGAAAAAGACTGGAAACGAAACAATACACCTTTTCGATTCCAATCTCCCATTCCATACAGCTTTTCACTCAATCGTTCCCCACTTCACCACCGAAGTATCTCTATCAGCTCGATTCTCGTGACCGGTGCGAAGACTTTGCGCAGTGCCACAAACCCCCAGCTAACCTCCTGCGCGCACTCGATGCCCCCCCATCACACATTCAACGGTGTCACAGCATGGTTTGTTATCTTCAAAATTCTATTACGATGGTGGTGAAATTCGCGAAGAAATTTCGGCCGGGCCAATCTCGCTCTCTAGCCCATATGAATATAGCGTCGCGTCGTGCAGATAAGATATTGGGCCGAACCTATTTATTTTTTTTCTTCGTCGACTTAGGCCTTCCCGGCGATAGGCGCCTTTCTTCCAATTGAATTTCTATCGAATCCTATTGTGGGATTTGTTATCGGCCGAACACATGTTGCCGTCCCCATTGACGTCGGTTTCGATGGTTTTTGGGAATACTTTTCAGCGGGCGAAGGAGCGGCTGGCTAATCGCAGTTTGTACTGTTCGGTTGTCATGCCTTTCGAGATACGGTCAATATCCGCGAGGTGTAGTTTGGGCGTTTTTCATTTTACGACGGATGGGATTAACCCGTTCAAAATTAATTATATTTGCACCATTATGCTATCATGTGATTAAATCTCGAAACAGATTCATCCTCAGCCATCAGCCCTATTGATATCTCAAATGAAAAAAATAATGATATTGACACATTTTTTAAATGTAGTGGTTTTTCTTGATATTTTTTTCTTTTGATTTTCTATAACAGATAAGAAATTCGATTTGACTTATTTCAACTTAACCTATGATAAACGATTAAAACCTAAACCTTGAGCGGTGAATTAGAGAAGCACATTCATTTAACATCGAACTTGAAAGTTCACATTTTCGTAATTTTCCGCTATCTGTTCCAAGATAGTAGTTCCCTCCGATAAAGGCCCATCGAAAGCCACCAAATTTAGTTTTGACAGTCCACGTGAGAGTTGGCCAACTCGAATAAAAAATGGGTCACACGTGTCAAAGAATGGACTGCACTTATCATATCGAAATTATTCAAGGTCCACTCAATTAGTCCGAAGGTTGGTGATACGGGTTCCGCTGTGAAGGCCGAATACGATTTATCGTCATAGTTATGTATGTCCGAAAATGGTTCGGGGTGCTTTCGAAAGTTTGAAACCATTGCATAACGAATAATGAATAATCACTTAGAAATAATAATTCAGACGTTTCTGCTGGAAATGACAGAAACTGTTCATGTTTGGGATGATTTGGATTTTGCCGTTTGCTCCGAACTCGACAGTGGCCAATGCTCACAAAGGTCTTTGACGCAAAAAAAAGGTGATGAAAAGAAAAACGAATTCCGCTTGTGACATTAATATTGGTTAAGCAAATTTAAGACAATCAGAAAAAAGTGCGTTTTGTGACACATAAAATTGTTTTCTGAAACATCGTATTTTAAAACATGTTTATAAAGTTTATTGAGTAAACTTTCATTCTTCCCAGAGGGTAAAATAAAATTCCCCTAGCGGTTGAGCAATCATTGCCCTGAGAAGGTATCTCTGACAGGGTGAACTGTCATTCCCCCAAAAGCGGAAACAATATTTCCTCCGAGAGGAATTCCCCTGAAAGATTTGGTGAGATTTGTACTGGATTGGATTTCCGGCTTTGGAATGGATTTGTATTTAGATCGGTTTTGGTTTGAATTTGGATTGTTTTTGAATTTGTTTTGAATTGTAATTTAGTTTGATTGAATTTGAAATTAGATTGGATTTGGATTGAATTTGGATTAGATTTGAATTGGATTTAGATTGACTTTGGATTTGATTTGGATTGGATACGAATAAGACTTGAATTAGCTTTGAATTGGATTTGGAATTGATTTGAATTGAATTTGGATTGGATTTGGATTTAACTTGGAAATAATTTGGATTAGAATTCGATTTGATTCGGATGGGATTTGGATTGGTTTTGAAATAGATTTGGATTGCAGTTGGATTTTCGTTGAATAGGATTTGGATTTCATTTCGAATGGATTTGGATTGGATTTGAATTGAATTTGGATTTGATTAGGTTTGCACTTGGATTATATTTAGATTGAATTTGGATTAGATTTGAATTGGATACGAATAAGACTTAAAATAGCTTTGAATTGGATTTGGAATTGATTTGAATTGAATTTGGATTGGATTTGGATTTAACTTGGAAATAATTTGGATTAGAATTCGATTTGATTCGGATGGGATTTGGATTGGTTTTGAAATAGATTTGGATTGCAGTTGGATTTTCGTTGAATAGGATTTGGATTTCATTTCGAATGGATTTGGATTGGATTTGAATTGAATTTGGATTTGATTAGGTTTGCACTTGGATTATATTTAGATTGAATTTGGATTAGATTTGAATTGGATACGAATAAGACTTGAATTAGCTTTGAATTGGATTTGGAATTGATTTGAATTGAATTTGGATTGGATTTGGATTTAATTTGGAAATAATTTGGATTAGAATTCGATTTGATTCGGATGGGATTTGGATTGGATTTGGATTAGATTTAAATTAAATTTGGATTGGATTTGGATCAAAATTTGAATTGAATTTGAATTAGATTTGGAATGGATTTGAATTGAATTTGGATTGGATTTGGATTGAATTTGGCCTGAAATTGGTTCCAATTTGGATTGGATTTGGATTGGATTTGGATTGGATTTGGATTGGATTTGGATTGGATTTGGATTGTATTTGTATTGGATTTGGATTGGATTTGATTTGAATTGAATTTGAATTTGATTTGGATTGGATTTGGATTGGATTTGGATTGGGTTCGGATTGGATTAGGATTGTATTTTTATGGATTTGGATTGGATTTGGATTGGATTTGGATTGGATTTGGATTGGATTTGGATTGGATTTGGATTGGATTTGGATTGGATTTGATTGGATTTGGATTGGATTTGGATTGGATTTGGATTGGATTTGGATTGGATTTGGATTGGATTTGGATTGGATTTGGATTGGATTTGGATTGGATTTGGATTGGATTTGGATTGGATTCGAAATGGATTTGGATTGGATTTGGATTGGATTTGAATTAGATTTGCATGGGGTTTATATTGAATTTGAATAAGATTTGGATTTGGATTGGATTTGTATTGCATTTAGATTGGATTTGGATTGAATTTAGATTGGATTTGGATTGAATTTGGATTGTATTTAGATTGCATTTAGATTGAATTCTAATTGGATTTGTATTGGATTTGGATTTGGATTGGATTTGGATTGGATTTGGATTGGATTTGGATTGGATTTGGATTGGATTTGGATCGGATTTGGATTGGATTTGGATTGGATTTGGATTGGATTTGGATTGGATTTGGATTGGATTTGGATTGGATTTGGATTGGATTTGGATTGGATTTGGATTGGATTTGGATTGGATTTGGATTGGATTTGGATTGGATTTGGATTGGATTTGGATTGGATTTGGATTTGGATTTGGATTGGATTTGGATTGGATTTGGATTCAATTAGGATTGGATTGGATTTGGAGGTTGTAGGACAAAAGGTCGAAGGTCAAAAGGTCGAAGAACAAAAGGTCGAAGGTCAAAAGGTCGAAAGGACAAAAGGTCGAAGGGTCAAAAGGTCGAAGGGACAAAAGGTCGAAAAAAAAATCTGAGTCAAAAAGTCGAAGGGTCAAAAGGTCGAAAGGACAAAAGGTCGAAGGGTCAAAAGGTCGAAGGGACAAAAGATTGACGGGACAAATCTGAGTCAAAAAGTCGAAGGGTCAAAAGGTCGAAAGGACAAAAGGTCGAAAGAACAAAAGGTCGAAGGGTCAAAAGGTCGGGACAAAAGGTTGACGCGACAAAAGATCGAAAAAAAATCTGAGTCAAAAAGTCGAAGGGTCAAAAGGTCGAAAGGACAAAAACTCGATAGCACAAAAAGTCGAAAGGACAAAAGGTCGAAAGGACTAAAGGTCGAAGGGTCAAAGCCAAAAGGTCGAAACAAAAAATCTGAGTCAAAAGGTCGAAGGATCAAAAGGTCGAAAGGACAAAAGGCCGAAAGGACAAAAAGTCGAAGGGTCAAAAGGTCGAAGGTCGAAAGGACAAAAGGTCGAAGGGTCAAAAGGATCGAAACAAAAAATCTGAGCCAAAAGGTCGAAGGACAAAAGGTCGAAGGTCAAAAGGTCGAAGGTCGAAAGGACAAAAGGTCGAAAGTTCAAAAGGTCGAAACAAAAAATTTGAGCCAAAATGTCGAAGGTCAAACGGTCGAAAGTCAAAAGGTCGAAAGGACAAAAGGTCGAAAGGTCAAAAGGTCGAAACCAAAAATCTGAGTCAAAAGGTCGAAGGACAAAAGGTTGGAGGACAAAAGGTCGAAAATAAAAACGTCGAAAGACAAAATGTTGAAAGTAAAAAGGTCAAAGGACAAGTAAAAAGTAAAAAGATCGAAAGAACAGAAGATAGTAATTGTGGTTGTTTTTTTTAATTCTTTATTAACGTGATTTTTTCAACGATGAGATAGGCAAAACGTCGAGTGTTTATCAACCATTTTTTTGCACATTTATGTTTTACCTGATAATATTTTATTGTAAAATTTTTCCTTCTTTTAGTCATAGGCCGTTCTTTCGAGATTCGCATATTTATATTTATTTGTGTTTCACCTGATTAAATTTAATTGTTAAATTTTTCTTCTTTTAATCAAAGGCTTGTCTTTCGAGTTTCGCATATTAATATTTATTTGTGTCTAACCTTATTTTCATTGTTGATTCTTTTCTTTATTTTAATCAAAACCTTTTCTTTCAAGTTTCGAATTTTTAAACCACTTGAGAACATTTCATTCTAGAATTTTCCTTATGTTCAAACATAGGTATTTTTTAGAGGTGTAATGTCAAATTAATATTTTTATCAAAGTATTGCTAGGCTTTATTAACTTTAATTGTAAATGTAGAAAATAGTTCTTCATTCATTTTCATCAAAATGATTCAAAATATATCATTTTAGCTTAACATACCATCTTCTAATGACAGTAATTTTATTTTCATGTGCTCAAAAGATAATACGTTTTTGTTTACAAAATTTGTTTTTAAGTAACTATAAACGAATATACACACAGGTTTTTTTACACGGTTTGGTTTTAGTCGTTTAATACCTTCAGCGTCAATGAAACAATAAGTTAATCCCACGAAAAAAATCACAAAAAATCAAAGAAAATTCAGGTGGTATTTAAAAAGCTGTGAAAGTTCGGGTTAACCAAGAAATTAATAAATACCAACCAAAACCTGGGTGTAATACATTTATTTTTATTATTAGAAACCGTTATGTTACGCTGTCAAGTTAGGAGGGGTATCGAATTGCCAAAATTTGCGTTAGGGAAGATCCATTAATTACGTAACGCAAAAATTGGGCATTTTAAACCCCCCTCCCCCTATATCTCACTTTTTGTAAGAAACATCTAAAAATTTTGTATGGATTTGCTCAACCCCCTACCCTTCTAAGCGTTACGTAATTTATGGATGCTCCCTTACGTGATTTGTAAACGTTTGTGTTTCATTTTGAAGTCATCTAGTAACCCTCCTTTAGACGGGAAATTTTATTTTTATTTTTAATTGTTCAGATTTCAAAATTGATTTTTTGAACTGTTTTTCATTCAACCTTCTGTTATTTTTTCGACTCTCTTTTCCTTTGACTCTTTGTTATTTCGACCTTTTGTTCTTTCATTTTTTTGACTTTAGACATTTTGACCTACGATATTTTGTTCTATAGACCTTTTATCCTTTCGACCTTTTATCCTTTAGACCTTTTGCCCTTTCGACCTTTTGTCCTTTCGACCCTTCACCCTTTCGACCTTTAATCCTATCGAATTTTTATCCTTTCGGCTTTTTGTCCTGTCGACCTTTTGTCCTTTCGACCTTTCGTCCTTTCAACCTTTTGTCTTTTCGACCTTTTGTCCTTTCAACCTTTTGTCCTTTCGAACATTTTTTCTTTCGACGTTTTGTCTTTTCGACCTTTTCTCCTTTAAACCTTTTGTCCTCTCGACAATTTGTCCTTTCGGCGTTTTGTCCTTTCGACCTTTTGTCGTTTGGACCTTTTGTCCTTTCGACCTTTCGTCCTTTCGACCTTTTGCCCTTTCGACCTTTTGTTCTTTCGACCTTCTGTCCTTTCGACCTTTTGTCCTTTCGACCTTTTGCCTTTTCGGCCTTTTGTCCTCTCGACATTTTGCCCTTCCGACCTTTTGTCCTTTCGACCTTTCGTCCTTTCGACCTTTTGTCCTTTTGTCCTTCGACCTTTTGACCTTCGACCTTTTGACACAGATTCGGATTTGGATTGGATTTGGATTGGATTTGGATTGGATTTGGATTGGATTTGGATTGGATTTGGATTGGATTTGGATTGGATTTGGATTGGATTTGGATTGGATTTGGATTGGATTTGGATTGGATTTGGATTAGATTTGGATTTGGATTTGGATTGGATTTGGATTGGATTTGGATTGGATTTGGATTGGATTTGGATTGGATTTGGATTGGATTTGGATTGGATTTGGATTGGATTTAGATTGGATTTGAATTAGATTTGAATTGGGTTTATATTGAATTTGAATAAGATTTGGATTTGAATTGGATTCGGATTTGGATTGGATTTTGATTGGATTAGGATTGGATTTGGATTGGATTTGGATTGGACTTGGATTGAATTTGGATTGGATTTGAACTGGACTTGGATTGGATTTGGATTGGATTTGGATCGGGTTTGGATTAGATTTGGATTTGGATTGGATTTGGATTTGGATTGGATTTAGATTGGATTTGAATTAGATTTGAATTGGGTTTATATTGTATTTGAATAAGATTTGGATTTGGATTGGATTTGGATTGGATTTGGATTAGTTTTGGATTTTGAATTGGCTTGGATTTGGATTGGATTTGGATTGGATTTGGATTGGATTTGGATTGGATTTGGATTGGATTTGGATTGGATTGGATTTGGATTGGATTTGGATTGGATTTGGATTTGGATTTGGATTGGATTTGGATTGGATTTGGATTAGATTTGGATTGGATTTGGATTGGATTTGGATTGGATTTGGATTGGATTTGGATTGGATTTGGATTGGATTTGGATTGGATTTGGATTGGATTTGGATTGGATTTGGATTGGATTTGGATTGGATTTGGATTGGATTTGGAGTGGATTTGGATTGGATTTGGATTGGATTTGGATTGAATTTGGAGTGGATTTGGATTGGATTGGATTTGGATTGGATTTGGATCGCATTGGATACCAATAAGATTTGAATTAGCTTTGGTTTGGATGTGGAATGGATTTGGATTGAATTTGGATTTAATTTGGACAGAATTTAGATCCGATTTGGATTGGATTCGGAAGGGGTTTGGATTAGATTTAAATTAGATTTGCGTTTAATTTAGATTGAATTTGAATAAGATTTGGATTGGATTTGGACTTGATTGGATTTAGAATGGATTTGAATTAGATTCGTATTGGATTTGGATTTAATTTGGCCTGAATTTAGATCCGATTTGGATTGGATTTGGATTAGATCTGGATTGAATTTGGATTGGATTTGAATTTGAATTGCATTGGATTTGGATTGGGAATGATTTTGGATTGGATTTTGATTGGATTTGAATTAGATTTGGATTGAATTTGGATTTCATTAGGACTGATTTTGGATCCGATGTGGATTGGATTTGGGTTGGATTTGGATTGGATTTGGATTGGGTTCGAAGGGGATTTGAATTGGATTTGGATTGGATCTGGATTGAATTTGGTTTGAATTTGAACTCGATTTGGATTGGATTTCGATCAAAAATTGGAGGGATTTGAATTAGATTTGGAGTGGATTTGGATTGAATTGGATTTGGATTAGATTTAAATTGGATTTAATTTGGACTGAATTTGGATCCGATTTGGATTGGGTTTGTATAGGATTATGATTGGATTTGAATTAGATTTGGATTTAATTTGGACTGGATTGGATTTTTATTGTATTTGGATTTTTTGGAATAAGTTTAGATTGGATATGAATTAGATTTGGATTAGATTTGAATTGGATCTAAATTTTGCTTCGATAGTATTAAGAGTGGATTGGATTTGATTAGGATAGATTTTGATTTTTATATGGACTGGACTTGGATTGGATCTGGATTGTATTTGAATTGGATTAGGAATCCATTCTTTTCCGTCTTCCAACATCCTTAGCAGACTTAGCTCTCGCTACATTGACGTTGATTGAGATACTTTGACCGTTATCTACGACATGTCTTAGAACAAAGAATCTCCTGATCTTTTCTCGACACCTCAAAGCAATAGTCGCCCGGCGCGAAAGGCCCTTCGTCTGTGATTGGATGTCCAAGATTGAATGATCTTTGACCCTTCGGAGGCCACCATCGCAAAGTGGAAATATTTCGCATCCTTGGTTTCGATAAGAGGTTATTTTAAGGAATTTCAGGAGTCCACCATTGTCGGATCAGTAACACTTGATCAATCAACCTTTTTGTTCAGCTTTGTTGAGAAGCAGGGGGAAGTCATGCGGCCTGCTCAGAGTTGGGTTCCCCAAGAATAAAAATCTCCCCATTCTGCCAAATTGCTGTTTGTGGACCTGGTCAATCGAGCATAAACAAAACGGACTTATTCGAACGAGTGGCATAAAGTTTTGTGATCACGATCCCTTATTCGGAACGCCTCCAAGTACAAACCAATATTGCTGACATCTTGTCGTGAAAAGGCTGGTCAACCGCCGGCTTCACGAAAGTCTGGAGGCATTTGGAAGACCGAGCTTCCAACAACCCCTGAATTTTATCCCGTTGGCCTAAGAAGCCTTCGAGCAGGGCAAGCAGGCAGACCTTCTATTCCTGGCAATCTCAAAAGCTTTCAACTGCATCTGGACGCGTTCAGTTCTTCAGCGGCTCAGCGAATGGGGATTTTCTTGGGACATCCTTGCGTTTATCCGCAACTTCCGTTAGGGGTGCATTCTACCGCCCAACGTACATATCCGTTTTCATATATGCCGACAACTATCGATCTACTGGTCGTCGTCAGACACACCAGGGCCCAAACGTATCAAGGTCCAAGCCGCCGTTACAGCCGTCTTTCTTTGGGCCTTTTTGTAGGTTTCTCGATGAGCAGTTAGTTAGATCTCTATTCGACTATGAAGAAATCGACTTTCAATAATTTGGATGCAGTGACTAATAAAGAGGCGTGCTGCATGTTCATACGGAAAAGTGATGTCTTTTGGGAGCACAAACAAGTTGGATCAACTCCATTCAAATGATCATTTGAAACTTGTTCAAAGTATATAAAGGTTCCGTTTATTCTGTTCTGAAGTGATTGCCAAGAGCAAAGTCATTATTCCGAATGACATATTATGTCAAACACGCACAGTATTAGATCATTCAGCGTCATTAACCTAATTCTATACGGCCTGTTGCATTTTCCCAAACGTGCGACGCATTCCAGTCCCAATCAACCGTCAAAATTTCCCAACTTTCAAGAATTTCCATCCATTCGGCAAACGAAGAATGATTCGATTTACCGCAAACTAGTTGCAATTCGCGCTCGCAGTATGACCTAATTGCAAAGACAGTGCAAAAAGTGTCTATTGCCCATCGCCCCCGGCCACCGATGATCGCCATGTCGCCTAGCCAAGTGGCACCGCACCGGCAAAGGCCAAGCCGCCCAGCGAGATACAATCTTTCCCTTCTGCTTTCAATGTGAGTATGTGTGTATGTGTCGATCTAATTTCACACCTCCTCTGAGCGGTTGCACTTCAAACCTAGCTAGAAATCCATGTCCAGTTAGGACGGATGATGGTCGCCGTCGTGCGCAAATGCCACGTGCTGCGCCGCACTGAGTTCACTGAGATATTGCCGTGCATCAATCAGCGTCCGTCGTCGTCATCGTGGCCGATCTCAGTGATTCGGTTTTACGCGCTTTTTATGGATTCTTGACACGTGGTGGTTTTTCAATTGAGAAAAGTCATAACGTTATTTCCATAATATTAATGAAGAATGATTCAATAATTATTGCAAATCAAAATCAAAACTTTGAGGACGTTCTTAACACCCTTTCTAAGAGGTACAACGAATTAACGACTTTATTGTTTCTATGATAATTCAGTAGGTTTGAGTCAATTTTTATCCAAACATATTGCAAACACAGCTTCCCATTCAACTGGTTGTACGACTGACATAATTTCTCTGTCATATGTTCCGCCTTCTCAATGCCCTCTGACATTCAATATCACGTATTGTTCCAGCAGACTACTACTAGGCTGAGACCAGGATCAGACCGGCGAGAGGGCGAAAGAAAAGCGCTCTCCTCACCACTCATCCCCACCCACTCACTGTGCATAGCAGCATAGATCGACTCCGCTCAGTCAGCGCCGGGCGAGACTCTCACCGTCAGTCACGCTTCGCAGCCGCTGCCGTAGCGTCGCCCCTCCAACATGCGTTGCACGTGGAATGGAACCAAACGAAAGCGAAATGAACGAAACCGTCTCCGTGGAGTGCGATTATGCAACCAGCATAAATTTCATACCGAACCAACCCACTTCACTCCCGCTTCACGGTTCGACTTCATCATCATAAATGCCATTTGGATCGCCACAACCGCGGCACCGCTCGCTCATGGAGTGAGCGTGCGCCGCGGAGAAAGAGCTCTCACCGCTCACTTCCTCCTTTCACCGCGTGGTCGACGGCGACGACAACGTCAACGATTCATCACGATCACGACGACAGTCTCGGACTCGCCGCAGCTACCGGGTTGCTACGATCACGATGCGCAATCATCGACGAGATGTTCGCCAGCAAGGTGGGCGTTTTACAAATCGACACTGCTGTTCCATAAGATTTCTCATAAGACAATTAACATCCATTATTAGGATGGTGTAGTACTTTTAGGATTAAATTAATTTTAGTTATCAATGTTGTTACGAAAACCATTGCGTAGCTGTAAGAGCCAAAGAAAGTAGTGCGTGCAAAACACGTAATTCTAATCATCCCGCGCAATGGGACGATCAACGTCGATAACGATCAATCGAGCGGCGGTTGTCAAGCGCGTGTGGGTGCGAGAAAGTGACTCACTATGGTCACCATAGTGATCGCCCCAAGCCAGAGGCAAAAACTACAACGACGACCACGATATGAGAGTAGCGCGATTGTTGTTTGTAAATATGACGACGCAATCGATGATGATGATGATCGTCGGTGGTTAGTAGCGGACGGTCGGTCGTTGCCGATGCGACTCGACGATCTTCGATTGCCTCATCGATCGTCGCCGTCGCCATCGTGGTCGTCGTCATGAATGTGAATGGCATTTGTTTTTGCTTTTGCGCCCTATTTCGCACGGTGTGCATTGAGCTTCTCTGGACGAGTTTTTTTTATTATTCTTTTTCTTGAACCTTTCACGTCTTCTTATGGTGCGGTTTTATTTTTTTGGGCAGCGTGTGAATTTGTGTGCAAGTTGATGTACTCACGACTAATTAGTAGTGAGTTAGTGGACGATCTTCATTGGATCAGTCGTCAATATTCCGTCGGGTTCCAAGCACCCAAGTACGAGTAAAAATTCGGGACTTCTTCATAAAATACTTGGTTTCACTTTGGCTCTACAAACAGTTCCATTTACTATTAAGTTCAGTTGCAAGCACTTTTTGTTACATTCCCAATCGCATACAATTCTAAGGAAGATCGAAGTTTGTCATGCCAGACCATGATCGCATATTTGAAACATTTGCATATTTTTCGATTTTGAGCTAAGCCGATGAATCGTCTTCAAATTGTTGGTTCTTTGAGTTGGCCAGATGAAATCAGAAGGTATGTTCTGGAACACTTGAGAAAAACTACCAAGTTGTTTTGTAACAATGAGCAAAGTGACCACATAATAGTAACACTTGGAAATGTTGTCGCCGGTATGCCTTGTGTCTCGAACGAAAAATTACGCAATTAATTTGTACTCAAAGACCAAGACTTGTGATTGCTAGCGAAGAATTTAACTAAAAAAAGTTTTTAAGTAATTTCTGTAATTTTTTAGAAAATTACTTAGATTTCCTTACTTATGCATAACACAAACTTTAACCTTCTATTTCTCCCATGCCTACTTTTAACGATTGTTACTAATATGCGATCATAGGCAGTAGAGTGAGGAACTGTTTTTTTCATCAATTTTCGTATCACATTCTCATCACCGTTAACCATCTACCAAAACTTAAATCTTCTTTAGCTGATTTCGGATTTTTATATTTTTTATTGAAACCAAATGTACAGAAAGTGTTTTCTTTGGACGCAATGTAGTAACGGTGATAGAAGTTTATGTTAATTGAATTAAAATCAATCCCGAATTAAAATCAATTTAAACCAAAAAGTGACAGCTCGCCAAATTTAATAATCTCCCGGTAATTTGATTTGCGGGTGCTACCTTGCTACCTTGCTACCCAACAAGACCATTAAAACATCTATCAAAAATGATTCGATATCTGTCAAAAGTAATCTTGCTCTGCGAGTAAGGTTATTTGAAAATTATTGAACTCTCCTTTAACTAGTTGAACCCACCCACCTTCCTTGGGTTTGTATTTTGCGTTCAAACCTGAGATGAGATAAGACAACTCTGAGCTGAATACCCTCGAACAACTTAAAAATTAAAGTTAAAATTTGGAATGTCAGTTTTAGAACATTTTTTTTACGAACAGATTGTAAGTTTCGAGTGGAAGAAGAATTTTCAGTTGTAGTTCGTTAAAAAAACGAGAAGAATATATTTTTCCCATTGGTATCAACTATTATGAATCTCCTGTGTTAGAAATGCTTTGAAAATGATTTGTCTTTCTTGCATATTTGGTTTTTACGTGTCCCCCCTTGGGAACAAAAGCGCAATCATATTTTTTTTCACTGGTAATGCGTTTTTCGACTAGGACTCTTCAGTAAAAAATGTAACGTGCCTTGTTTTGATTTGTTTCACGTAAAACCTAATTTATAAAAATCTTTTATTAATTTTTTTTGCTGCCGAAATTGCGCTTGCAAAGCAGTGCCTAATATATTGCCACCAATGTTTTCCCGCTTGTCAGGCAGTGGCAACTATATTGCCACCAATTTTTCAAAGTTTCTGAAGTGTTTTATGTATAGCAAACATAAATTTGAGTTTAATACCATGTAAAATGTATCTTATTGTTGTTTTTGTTAATTTATTGTTTAGATTCGTTTAAAACTTATTTTTTCATTCCACGTCGCATTTAAATTAGCAAATTAAAAAGTTCATTCGTGTTTACTACATTGAACTCTCTCTAAATCGATATTTTCTCTTACTCGATGAAATTCAAAATCCCTTGAATTTGGCATATAGCGTTACCTCTGTAAGTTGATTCTCCCTTACTCGATATTCTCTAAGTCGTCTAAGTCAGTCTGAGTAATTTCTCAAAGCATTTTCACCTCGCTAACTACGATGTCGGGCCAATTGTCCGAATTCCGTTTGGCCGAAAAGTTAAAAAAATATCGGAATTACATGAAATATGCGGCGAGAAGTGAGGAATGAGACACTTCGCACATCTCATAATAGGAAATACGAAGTGAATAGTGAAAAGTGATAAGTAAAAAGTGAGTAGTGAGAAGTAATAATTGAAAAGTGAAAAGTGAGAAATTTGAGAAGTGAAAAGAGGAAAGTGAGAAGTAAAAAGTGATAAATGAGAAATGAAAAGAAAGAAGTGAGATGCGAAATGTAAGAAATGAGAGTGAAAAAATCGAGGTGAAAAGTGAGAATATAAAGTAAATTGTGAAAAGTGAGAAGTGAAAAGTATGAGGTAAGAAGTGAGAAGTGAGAAGTAAGAATTGAGAAGTGAAAAGTGAGAAGTGAGAAGTTGGAAGTAAGAAATTCGAGAAGTGAGAACTGTGGAGTGAAAAGTGAAAAATGAGAAGTGAAAAGTGGTAAGTGAAAGTGAAAAATGAGGAGTGAAAATTAAGTAGTCAGAAGTGAGTAGTAAGAAATAAGACTCTTGAAGAGTAAATTATTGTCTTCAAGAGATTTATAAAACTTAATATGTCACTTAGAGTAAGAAGTAAGAAGTTAAAAGTATGAAGTGAGAAGTGACAAAATCGAAGTGAGAATTGTAAATTGAGATGTGAGTAATGAAAAGTGCGAAAAAAAACAAAATGTCAAAAGATAATTGTGAAATGTGAGAAGTGAGAAGAAAGAAATGTGAAGTGAGAAATTATAATTGAGAAGTGAGAAGTGAAAAGTGGGAAGCTTAGAAGTTAGAAGTGAAAAGTTTGAGCAGTGAAATGTGAGAAGCAAAAGGTAAAAAATTAGAAATGAAAAGTGAGAAGTAAAAATCGAGAAGTATAAAATTTAAAGTGCGAAATGCGAAGTGAGAAGTTAAAAGTGAGAAGAGAGAAGTTAGGAGCGAGAAGTGTGAAGTGAATGGTGAGAATTGAGAAGTGCTTAGTGAGAAGAGTGGAGTGAGAACTGAGAAGTAAGAGAACCAAGTAGTGAGAAGTGAAAATTGGATTTTTTAAATTTAATCTTTATTCATTCGCATCATCACTTTCTCATCTCTTTCCTTTCTTGAGTAGTTAGAAGAGTAAAATTTTTGAAGTGAAGTGAGAAGTGAAAAGTAAATATTAAGATGAAAAAGTAAAAGTGCTGACTACGAAGTGAGAAGTGAAAGGTAAAAAGTGAGAAGAGAAAAGTGAAAAGTGCTTATTTTGAACATTTCATTTCTCACTTTTCACTATTCATTTCTAACATCTCACTTTTCACATCTATTAAGTGATGTGAAATCAATTTTAACTATTCCGCCAAACGGCATTCGGCCAAATGGCATTCTGTCAAATGACTCTAAACCATATTTCTACATGTTACATGTTTCTATATGTTTGATATTTCGGAAGAAAAAAAACGAGTGGCAACTAAAAAATTGGAAAGAAAAAAAAAGGTTCGGGAAACAGACAAATAGTTGTCCTTAGTTTTCAAACTAATTTTATGAATATTAGTAATGAAGATTAGCATATGGTCCGTGGTTCGCCGAGCGGTCCTGCATAGTCTTGTTGGTATTACATGACCACTGTACGGATCTTCCATATCGATTTCCAGAATGCTGCTTCTGATCCTGCTTATGAGTTGCTCCGTGTCTTTGGCCTTACAGTCGCCTTTATATGCAATGGAGCTTAGTAGACCAAAAAATGCTATGACAGTTTTCGAAACATTTTCAAGCCCAAAATGATTGACCGTGTATTTTTCCCATGATCTTTGTTTGCTTGAAAAAATTACAATGCGCGCCGCAGTACTAGAGATGGTCGGGTTTCACATTTTGTAAACCCAAACCCGACCCGAACCCGACAATTTTTGCAGTCTTAAACCCGAACTGGACCCGCACTTTTTTTTGGCAAAAAACTCAAACTAGTTATTTTATATTTCTTTTTACACCCAAAAGGGTATTTGAGAAAGGGTTTGGAAACCCGAAACCCGATCATCTCTACGCAGTACTTCCTGTTTTGACGGCATGATGTAAGCGATGTTGGAGTGAAAGTGTGTGTGCGACAATTCTAAGGATTCATTCACATAAAGTCATATTTCTGTGAAAGCATTATTATTCTGATAGAAAAGTATTGAAATCATTCCAGTTTTTTGGGGGGGGGGGGGAACGGGTGGAAACGTTATGTGTTCTCTACCTCGATACCTCCCTAGCTTGATGGTCCCTTCAATATCGAGTAATGGATAGTTCACTGAAGTATTTTTCGAAATTGAAGTTGCAAAAATCTGCGAAAATAATAACAAAAAAAAACCCGTCTGCGAAATGAAGCAACGCTGCGCTTGCCAGCGTCTGTCAAGTCGCCCAATAAAAGTTGGTCTTTCTGACAGGCAAATGGCTTAAAACAGGGACAGTGAGATATTTTATCTCATCTTAGGTTTAAACTATCAATAGTTGGGCTCATGGCAGAGCCGCACTCTAGATCAACTTCAGTGCGAGTATTTTAGTTTTCTTCACTACACATCAGACCGTCGCGTTGTCATGATTACCAGAATTTTCCAGTGAAATTTTCCGCTTCCCATGTTTATAAACACAGCGGATGCCAAAACGAATCAATGAATCACCCGCTTGGAGCGTGCTTACAGCGGCACACTAGGAGTTAACTTTCTGAAATCAGTAAGGTTCGATTTCTCAAAATTAATCACCTTCATCGAAACATTTTTTTGGTAGGCGTAGTAGCGGACACCTTCCTACATAACCGGTACCATAAATAGTTTTTCATGAAATGTGATGAGCTTATTACTTAATAAAAAAATCACAAAAAGTTAAGGACCAAAAAAAAAAAAAAGTTTTTCATGAAAAGTTCCAAAGTTCTGGCTGGCGCTTAACTCATGCTGGCTATTTACGCATATACTATAGAGCCTGGATGCTAGCAGCGGCGGGTAGATCGGTAATCGGTCAACCCGTTTATGAGTTATATTGCTTCAAAGGAAATGCAAACTCAATTTTGTATATAGGGATTTAATTTTAATTCACGAATCTAACCGAAACCTAAGTTCGCGTTAGTTCGGCTGTAAGTGAGATTTTTTATTGGGCATTAAGGGCATTGGGCAAAAAGGTCGCTTTTGGTCGGTATTGTAAATGTTGAGAAACAATGTTTGAAAAACTGTCTCTACAGAATAAACCTGGTTTATAGCAACTTATGTGGGTGCGGAACCGATTATGGAGACATCGATAGCGTAGTTTGGTTCTGCTCGGAAAATTACGCCTCCAGAGAGCAACTATTGGATACCCTTGTGGCTCGAAGTAAACAGCCCTTCAGAACGCGGTGTTGTGGGAGTGATGTGATCTATATGCACTATGCAGGCTATCTATACTTTTCTTTGTTTATCCGGCATCTTTTCTTTTGTCTCTGTCCTATTGTTCTATGCATTACCAAGATCTGGCCATCCAAAGATGCTCCCTGCCGTACAATAACACGAGCACAAGGCTACACCACAAGACATCACAGGCCCGGTTAAGATGCTGAGGAACGCTAGATCCAAACCCTTACCCTGTGCGTCCTAGAATTATGTAAATCATTATTAAGCATCATGAGCATTCTTTTTATTTTTTTTAGTAAACAGAAATGATCAAAAACGATGTCGTCGTGAACGCAAAGTCTTAACTTTCAAAGTATTTTTATTTTGAGAGATTAATGATTGAATTGGATTTATGGATTATATTTGTTTATTAAGGAATTACATTTGATCGTTACAATAACTCTTGGACTTGTTGTTGTCGATGAAAAGAATTCCATACGTCGTAATGTATCTGTTTTTACGATTCTATGCACTGTAGAATTCTGAAGAGATCACTTTTAGTTTATGAGCACATAAAAAATGTCCTATTTCATCATTTTAATATGGTCATACTTATTCGTCGACAAAAATCCTAATTGTTGACCATTGGCACGTAAAACAATTTATTATTCTTCCTTTCTCAATTCAGAGAATTAGTAATGGAGAATAAACCGAGGCTGATCACTGATCAGACAGGGCAAGTCTAATGCCTTGTTCCATCCAAGGAAATTCAGCGCCCAGAATAACCGGTTGATAAACATTCTCACTGTCATGGACAACAATTTAGGAAACGGAAGTAGTTAAAAAACACGAAAAGACAATTGTGAGAAAAGAAGCCTGGCTTCGGTAAACAATTAAAAATTTTCCAAAAAAAAAATGTCTTCTCAAAGTGAAAATTGCAACAAATTGCAAAAAATAACGAAATTTTTCACAAAATAAATATTTGTTTTTCCACTATAATTGAAAACTTTCCTTCATTGCGAACGAGCTTGGTTACAGAAATGCAACAAATGTACATCGTCATTGGTATCACAAAGGTCATTGGACCTCATCCTCATGCGAAGTCAACCACATTATTGTCAAGTTGGCTATGTCACCGATCAAAGTCTAAACCAAAATTCTATGGAAACTTGACCCAAGAATATATGTTTTGCTAGCTGTTGGACACCAGCCAGTAAGGATATCGTTTCCATTATGAGTCTTTCCGTCCCGGTCCGGCGTCCATACCTAATTATCGCCGCCATCAGTAATCTCCGTTCCTGTAAGCGGCTGTGCCGAAGCATTTCAAGTCCTCAAAGGATGAGCTAAATGAAGTGAGCAACATACGTTCTTCTCAAAACTAACCATTATTCTGTCCAGGGTAGAAATATTTCACAGTCAATGCAGTGAAAAACATGGATCTCAGTATAATCTGCAGTCACCTTCATCACCGCCGTGGTGAGTGCGACTGGGTGCAGCTGAAAAATCATTTCCAACACCGATTGTTCAATTTCGCATTCAGCCACTCACAAGTCGCTCTGACAGGCTGCTCAGTTCGTGCCTTACCGTATGACTGTGAGTGGCCCATTTAAACGCGTGGTGAATTTTTTCAATTTGCTTGGTGAATGTGTATATTTTGCTGTGGTAAATTTCATCTTCGCGGCGCAGTGGGTGATGTGAGTTCTGTTGTTTACTTTACTGTTCTTCAAAGCAGGAAGAAAATAAAAACATGATATAAAAAAACATCAACTTCATCCAGTGCTGCCGAAAATTTACAACCCTGATTCTGTCGAACCCAAACTCAGACGCCTGCCCGCTTTTATTAAACGACCTTTAAACAGGAGGATCTAAAGGAGGCCTGTCGTGTCTGCCCGTAGGCAGACCACCGGCCTTGAGTTTGGACCGGTTTCCTCTTCTGAGTTCTAAACTGAGAGCTAAAAGAGCCGTTCCAGTGGAGCATAACAGTCACATTCGTTATGCTTTTCCTTTGTTCTGTTTTTTGGTTAACCTAATTTTATAAACTTAGGTGTGCTTAAGTGTGTAACTTTAAATTTGAATCGGCAATTTAATCAATTCAACTGATGTAACTAGCGGATGAAATCGTCATCAAAGCATTAAAATCAAGTTTCAAACTTAATTAAACTAAATTAAATTGATTGACCCAAAACAACATAAAATACTACATAATTATGTTACAACCAAAAAGGGTAGTTGTCGCTGAAAAATGTAAAAAAAGCAATAAAAGAGAATAAGGGAAGACGGGGCGCTCCGAAATTTTCCACATTTTTATGAAACACCTAACATTTCGTCGAGGTAAAACGCCTTAGTTGGACTAACGTATAATGTACTATGCGTCTCCACGCACTGTCTATACCAGAATGCTGATTGTTGCATGAGGTAAAAAAAACTACACACTTAATTTTTTTCGCCGAGATATCAGCATTTTTTGTTTGTATTCCCGAGATGGGCACCGCCGAGTTTCAGCAAACATGATTTTGGCCGAGATCTCAGTAAAAGTGACGTTTCGGTTACTGAGATACAGTAAAAAATTTACCGAGAATCAGTAAAAAACAAAATTTTCTGCCGAAATTCAGTTCTGAAATTTGCTGAGCTACAGCGGTGCCCGATTTTGCCGAGCTCGAAAAGAAAAAGTTAGTGTGCATGAAAATCGGTACAGCTTAGTCAATAATGTCTTTGCTTAGCGAGGGCATATTGCCCTCCTTCCCCTAGCGACAATTCTTTGTCCTGATCTGCAAAGGTAAAGACAATGTTGCCTTCCATTTTACCTGCAACAAATATGGGGAGGTAATTGTTGTGAACTTCTCAAATCCAAACATTGATAATTGATACATTTTTAACCGAAAACACCATCAAAAACCGACTAATCTTCTAACTGCGCGGCAGCCGATCATTGTTCTATTCTGTTGCAGCTTGGGACGAACGCTTGGTGCGAGTTGAGTTTGTCCAACATTTACAAGAGAGGACAATGCTGTTGTCATTGACAAAGTGATAGTTTTACATTCGCTGATTACAACAATTGATGATGAAGATTTTGAATTACGTTTAGACTTACTGTGATTTGGTTTTATCTTTATATCCAATGGGGTCTTGACGTACCTATAAGGAGAAAGTAGAGTAGATACAATGTGAGTAGGATTCTTCATAGGCATTCAAATGTTCTTAAAAAATGAAAACGATTTAATTTAAAAATGTGTCAAGTTATTTACAAAGAATATGTCTCAGTACTCTTCACGTCAGGTAAAGTGATCAGGTGGAAAATAATTTTATTATTTTTGAAAGCGAGTATTGAAATAGATAAAAAAAATTAATCGCCAATCGATTTTAGCGAAACACTGATTCTCTGAATATTTACATTTAATCCGGTCAAATTTCATGCACTGAGACAGTTTGTCGAACATGTAGGGACACGGCAGGTATTTTCGTCTGTTCGTCATAGTCTCGAAAACCAATATAAAAGACGCTTTTTTGTAAAACTCATACGTACCAAATCGTAAGCGCAGGAGAAACGTTCTGCTAAAGTGGAGTTCTAGCAAATGTACGTTGCTTTCGTTGGTTTTAGCCCCTACGACGATGGACGGAAATACCTGCCGTGTCCCTACGTAACATTTTGACATTTTCTCTCTTCACCGGCAAACTGTTTGTTTGCTGCTGCGAGAGAGTCTCGTGCCGTCGGTACGGTGTGCATTTGCATGAGCTCGTCTTAACGGCTCTTCAACGGCTACATTCGTTTAGCCTTCGGCTTGCTTCCATCCACTCCCGCTGAAGCAGCATGTGTAGATGCCGGGTGCATCTCTGTCAGGCATTGGGTTCTCACGGCTATCGACCGTAAAGCCGTCTCCTTTGCCGCTGTCACATCCAGAGATCACGGGATCCCTCTGCTCGAAAAAGCTGTCTGGATCCTGAGAAATATGGTCGGCACCGGTCTCCCACCAGTGATGCGGAATGCGGATTCACTAGCACTGAGCAAAGGACTGGCTGATTCTTCCCTTTCATATCGACAACACCATCGTCTCTCGGTTCAGAACAGAGGAAATCGGTTCTGGAACTGATTTCAACCCGTTTCCGGAATCACGAAATCCGGTACACCAACGGATCAGTTTCCAGCCGAGGTGTTGGTTTTGGAGTCTCAGGACCCAATCTGGCCGAATGTGAATGTTCAGCTTCCCAATGCAACATATTTTCGGCCGAAGCTGCTGCCGTTCTCGGCTCTCCAAAGTGAGCAACTCAAACATCCCTAGATCCAAGGAATTCTCGCTGGTATGATTCCTTATACCATCTTCGACTGGATCTCTGGACACTGCAGCGTCAGCGGGGACGCCTTTGATTTCGCTTTGGGACTCTAGGAGATCGGTCTTTTTACAATAGAATAAGGCAACGTTTCTCAACCTGGGGTACATGTACCCCTGAAGGTACCTTCGCTGGTCTTAGGGGGCACTTTTGAGAGGATTTCTTTTCAGTTTATCACCTCGGAATGCAAGTTTGCATTTTTTCTATCGTTTTTGAGGTGATAAACCACAAAGAAATCCGCTGCTTGTCACTTTTATTTAAAAGAGAGAAAGTCGACGAAGAGAATTCTTTCTTGCGACATTCGCCTTTATTTCAGATAGAGCTTGATTTTACCATTTCCTAAATAATCAGTTATACTTGTTTAGTTATTTTTGTCGATTTGTGTTCTGCACGTTACGAGAGGCACAGTAATGGTAACAAAATGTCATGTTAGCTAGAATTTTCTTTCCTTCTTCAGATACTTGTTGATCGAATATTTAGATATTTATTATTAGAGAACTATGGAATCAAGCAGTTTACAGTGCAAGTTTCAGAAATCAGGATTTCTAGGATAAGCTTCAGTAAAAAAACACTGACGAAGAAGCGTCAAGAAGAACACCCGATAATTTTTCTAAAGAATCCATGAAAATGGTTTGAGTTCTTGGCTAAATCTTTGTAGAAATATTTAATGTGAAATCTGAAAACCTGGTTGGAGGAACACTATTCAACAAGTTGCAAAAGCTTCTTCACTGTTTTTACTTTCAAACGAAGTTCTTGAGAAACTCCATGAAATATTTTTTGATGAGCTCAGTGAAAACCTTGTTAGAGACAGACAGTCCCTCTTCAGGAAAAATCTTCAATAAAAAAGTCTAGAAAATCTTCTGGATGGATGTCGTTTTTGAAGAGTCTATAAAGTATCCGCAGAACAAAATACTGGTGAAACTTTCTATCATTAAGCATTGCAAAAGATTTTTTTTCTAGAAAATTTTGAAATATTTTTTTTCAATAAATCAGCATATTTTTGATAAATAACAAAATATATTTTTTACAAAATCCGAAATAACGAATTTAAAATTCTTTTTGAACAATTCGAGGACCTGTGAAGGACCTGCGACCTAATATCAGGAGGATCTAATTTTTGAAACAAATCTGATCAATTTAATGATATGTCTATTTTTGTTGAGAAACATGATTTCTTAAGCTTTAGATTCATACAGGTTTGTAAAAAAAAAATCTTCGTTTTATAAATCTGGAGAAAAAAGGTTATAAACTACAGAGAAAGGTTGTCGCTGTTGTCATGGGCCAAAACATCTCTTGATGGCGAGGATAGTGTGGAAGCGAAATTCAGCAGATTCCAAATATTGCTCACTGCCCGGTGAACTTTTGCATACCATCACCATCTGTTCTACAAATATTTCATGGTTAACACTTGTATGCGATATATTTCGGTTTTATTCTACTTTGCCACCTATTATGAGTTTAGCTCATTTTAGTTCTCCGATAAAAGCAAATGAAAAATTAAATCTAGAATCTCATGATGAACGCCCAAAGGTTAATGAGAAACTTGATATATATATATATTTTTAAATTTCAACAGGAATAGAACAATTTTTGCTATTTTGTGTAATTGACTAAACAGATTTATATTTTACTCAAAGTGTCCTTCAAGAACTAATTGATATTCTCTCAGAATTTCGTTAGTTAGAATCACTTAAGCAACATCAATTATCAAGAAGTTTCAAAAACCAACAAGTTTTCCAAATAAAATTGTAATCAATTCTACTGTCCAAATCTGAACAGAGTTGCGGATGGTATTCACAACAGAGTTCAATTTCCGGCACAGGCACGAAAACCAAAGATAGTCAAATTGATTGCCAAAACTCCCTCGGAACCGTGTGTTCTCACTCGAGATACAATGCAGTTGGTTAAAATTGAACTTACAAATGCAATTGTGGCTTTAGAAGGGTGTGTTGAAGCGCATAGCCTGCCGGGAATATAATTTCGCGATTATATTTGAAAATTGAATTTAGAAAAATCCAGATGCTTTAATGAGTAGAAGTCAAATGAAAATTAAAAAGTCGAGCTTGGTATGAGCTTCCAAGTGCATTTCCACGTATCTAAAGAGTTTTATTTCAACTAAACTTCGATTTCCCAGCGAAAAAAATTAAGGGGTACCAGAAGCAATGCCAAGGCCCGAAGGAGTATCACACAGCAAAAAGGTTAAGAATCGCTGCTGTACATATAGTAATAAGTAATTAACGAATAATTAAGCAAAACGATACTTCGTTGACATGCCAATCGTTTTATCGTAGTTTTCCAAATATGGAGTCAAAAAGCTTTTGACAGAAGCATCGTTGCTTTGCAGAAGCTTTGGATAGTGTGGAATTGTGCAACTTTCTGGTAATCTATCTTATCCGCTGCACGGTGAAATGATTATACATTGATTAACGATTTGCAACCAAAACCATTCGATAAAATCTTCTCCAAAACGATTTTATTCTCTTCAACTCAACCAATTGAATCTGAGACTGAGACTCTCACCGACGAGAGTGCTGTTCGACGGCAAGCGGTGACTAAATGGTGCTGCAGTGCCGTGCTAGCGACTGCCTCGCTGTTACGAAAGTCCGAGATCGTGAGAAGCGGCAGTACCGCCGTTACCGTACCATGCCAAATACCCCTACACAAATAATGCAATCAACCATTGCACCGCTGCTGCTACGCTGACTTGACTTAAAAAAGCGCTAAGCGGTGCACTAGGCTCCACCACAGCCACCACCACCTTCGTTCCTCGACCATATACGAGGGGGTCTGATGGCTTATGCTAGTAAGTGCGGCTACTACTCAGCACAGTGGCCAAAAGTTTGTTCGAAATTTTGTGCACTCAATTGTATATTGTATATTTGTTTAAAATTTATAAATAAAATTAATGAAATTCAAAGGACGTTTAAGTACGAAGAAACGTAAATTAAGACCCACTATGAATTTCTTTCAGTTCCTCAAACATGACCGAACACCGTTGCTTAAAACATTTCCGGCCACTGTTTGTCCATGCAGATTAGTTGGGACATTGCAATATACTCATTTCTGCCCCAACTGCACGCGTCTCTCTGCGCCTTGCTCCAACATTTCCAATCATTGCTTTACTGCATTCACGGTACCCGCGCGCGCCGACTTCTAACTTCTCCTGCTTCGATCTCGGTCGAGCGTGAAAGAATATGCGCCCCGGTGAAAGGGGGTGACGTGACGACGGGACGCGAGAAAAAGTCAAAGCAATCTAACTAGCAGTCCGTGCGCGGCGCGGCGAGATAGAACTCACAAACACTAGCTCGCCCAGTGCAGCGCAGAAGGTGGCGAAATCCTAGCAGGCCGCAACCACACCAAACCGCCGTTCTCGGTTCTCGTTGGCATCATCATCACAATGAAAGACCAGTTTCCATTAACTTTTTCTCAGCTTTGGGTTCTATGGTGGTGGCTGGGTGTGATTATTAGCTGGAGGCATGGATTCAGCGCTTTTTTTCATTATTATTCGCAAGCACTGTGGCTAAGCCTTCTCGCTAAAAACTCCTTTCGCTTTTTCGTGCGCTTGTATGAGAATATAAGTTGCTTAGTTTTGAATTGCGTGGGAGCGTGGAGAATGGGATTCGTTGTTGTTTGTTCTTCGCTATGTTGGAAATGAAAGGTGATTTCTGGTTTGGCAATATTGGTTTTTGTGGCGTTAATATATATCTGGTTGTAGGTACATTATTTTTGACTGGGAATGAAGATCGAACTCGAAAAAAGTGCAACACTTTCTTTTGCATATAACTTTTTTCATTGCATTGGAAAAATTGATGAAATTTTTGAGTAAAACTAGTTTAAAGTGTAATGTTTATATGTTCAAAATTTCGTGAAATGATTATACTGCCTTTACACGCATAATTATATCAAATAGAAAAAATGCAACTGAGAAAGTCGCATGTAGAATAGTAATACAATTTTCATTTATGGCTAGTAGGAGTTGGAAGGAGTTTACATCACTAGATTAATGGGAAAGCTCCATTTCATTGAAATCATCCATATTTTGAATATCTTCTATATATATAAAACAAAGTTGGCATTTGTACGACCGCGCATCACCCAAGAACAGACAGCCCAATTTATATCCCTTTTCTTCTTCTATTCACGAGGAAAAATGTTATGATGGAGCTGGAATACTTTGAAGACCAATGCTCAATCTTTCCGATGAAATGATTTTTCTTACAACTCGCATGAATTTTTTCAATTTTGATCATCTTATATACATAAAACAACATAAAACAAAGTTGGCATTTTTATGACCGCGCATCACTCAAGAATAGACAGCTCAATTTTTGCTAATTTATATCCCTTTCCTTCTTCTATTTACGATGAAGTTGAAAAAAAATTGACAATCAAAATCCAATTTCTCCGTTTCTCTCGGTTTGTCGTGCATTTTGTATTGTAATTTCAAAACATGTCATCTAAGTTGACATTATCATCAGATAACGGAAAGATCGATTTGTGTTAATTTTGGTTTGGCTACTGAATTAATTCGAAAAGTGTCATGATAAAAATGTCAAAAAAAGGAAAAAAATATTTTTTGTTTATTAAATAAATTGTGTACGTAAAAAAATATATCGCCAGGTCAGCTAGTAGAAAGATAATTTACTACCTAAATCATGAAATAGTTTACCAGGATAAATATGCCGAGAAATATTACGGAGAGAAAGAAAAATTGGATAGCCTTGCGGAAATAACGCGCAGAGGACAATCCCCACATAGAACAAGTCGCGCAGGATTGGTCCCTAATATTTATGTAGTGGCTCGGTGTTCAAGCCACTGAGAAATTTGTCCTGCAGTTTCATGTGAGGTATCGTGTCCTAAAACATTTGGTTCAAAATGCTTGGTTCTATCCAGCGGCTAACTGAATGTGGACAGACTTTCTTTCTCATCGGGAGGCCATTGTGTTAGGCTTATTAAGAGTCAAATGACCCAAACACCATGATTTCGGCCAGTGCGCTTCGAGTGGCCAATGATTGTTCTGGTAGGTTCTCTATGCAGCTTTTCATCGAAGTTTACCAGAGCTCGCTGTTAAAACCCCACCACATCCTAGGCAAGGTCCACAACTCGCAATGACTAAAGGGAGGGTTGTCGAGGCTTTCGGAAATAGTACTTCGTCCTTGTTTTAACGTAGAATAACGTCTTTCGGTAAGAGGTGGGGTGGGGGGGGGATCGGGTCATTCCAAAGTTTCAAATTTGGAACCGTCCCGAAAAAAAGGTCAGGAAGTAAGAGGCAATAACTCAGCCGTTTTTCAACGGATTCTGGAGATTTTGGTATGAATCGATCAGTTAACTCTCTAATATTTTAAACAACTATTGAAAAAATAGGTTATTTTCAAAACTACTATTAAACATTTAATTTTGACAGATAGTGTTCAAATTTAACTTTTAGATTAAATTGCCTGCATTTCGGCTTTATCCATCCGCAATGAACGCACATAAAAATGAATTTCGCATCGAACTATGCGTAATTCTACGTTTAATTTGCGGTCGTGTCTTCAATACAACCTTCTACTTTTTCTTCTGATTGAATTAAACACAGAAATGTCATACTGTACGACATCAAAATCCGTACACTTAAGCACTTCAGTATTTACCATGTTTGAGATAGCATTAACTAGACGTAAAATCATGTAGGTTAGGCAAAAAAAGTGTCAAAATAATAGATAGAAATGTAGGAAAAACCGAAATTTTCTAAATTTTGATGAAATGTCTAACATTTCGGCGAGGCAAAACGTCCTAGTGGAACTACCATACAATGTACTACGCGTCTCCACGTACTGTCCATACCAGAATGCTGATTCGCCGACGCGTGGTGCGTTGTTCCATAAGAGCTGCCGACTAAAAGGCGTTTTGCCTCATGAGTTTTCCGGCAACGAAATATCACCACTTTTTTCAAATGGTAGAAACACCCATGAAAATCGTTATAGATAAGGCTTAAAAGCAGTTTATACATATTGCCCCTTCTTCCCCTATATGTGAAAGTCTCTAGAAAATACGAATCAAATGCAAAACGTTCTTCGTCGATACAGGTGCACAAAGGCCACTATTTTTGAAGTGTTTCACTTTTATGCATTATAAACTACGAAAAACATGATAAAATACTGAATCAAATCATTTCCTCCTGAATCGAATCGAAATCGTCCACCGTGGACGGATTTCAAATCAAAATCCGTACATCTATTTTTGAACTAAATATTTGAAATAATGGAGATCGATTGACACATCTACCACTGTGAATTATTCATTACCCACCTTGAAAAGTGATCCCTTTGATTTATATTTCGCTGGATTTATTCAATTCACTGTAATTTGTAATTTAAATACATTCACCTTCATGTACCAGCATGTACCAGCTAAGTGCTGGACCTGTGAACAGGTGATCGCATGAACGTGGACATGTATTTTACCACTAAAAGTTGACAGGCTTGAAAAAAATAATCAGTGAATACCATTCCTATAAGCATTCCTTGTTTATATAATAGATTATTCCATAATGATAAATTTATTCCCTGTGAGACAAATGTGCATAGAAATTCAACATTGGGACAAACAGAATTGATGTTGTTTTCACTATTTATCCGAACAAAGTTTGAGATTTATTTTTAATGTTTTCGGAAAATATGCATGAGAATAGACCGCCCTGTGATAAAAAGTTGAAATCTCCAAAAACAAACATGGGACAATTATGCGTAGAAGGGCTTTGTAGAGATGGCTTCCAAGCTGTGGAACAAACCCAACGAAGATGAGGAATTACTATTACGCAATTCGCATCATTCGATTCGAAACGTGGCCAAGTAGGTCAATTTTTCCATCTGGTTCGTCTGGATTTCCGAATTTCATTTCTTCAAGGTAATAAAGGTGCCTAACCGAAACAATAAGCAGAATACAGTGGCTAAGTCCCGCGCCAGGAAGCTTTACTGCGAATGGTTGGTGCAGCCGAAATGTTTCATAATAGACGACGGAGACGCCAAGCAGATCCCTGGTCTGGAGTTTTTTGTCGATAAGATCCGCCTGCATATAATTATGAAGTTATGAAAGAAGAAGGTCGACCATGAAATACTTAGTGTGTCCAGCGATATATAGGTGTCGCAAATTCATCAATCGATTCAAGTACGAGACACTGAAGATGGTCTTTCTGTTGAGGTCGAAATGCGTATCAGTGGAGTTGCAATCAAGTTGTAGAATTAAATGGATTAGTACTAACTCGTCTTATGACAGAAGAAATTCAGGAAGCCTTACGTTACGACCAGCATCAACGACCAAATATGTACAGAAGGCAGCCTACAGAAGCGCCCCTTTTTTGGTCCCACGGAGGTGACAATCTGTTTTGGTCGGATTTGGCATCGTGCCATTACACAAAATCGGCGAAGAAGTGGTACGATACTGAGATGTTGTTTTGTGCCAAGCAAGGCAAATTCGCCACACTCGCTAGGATGTCGCCCAATAGAAGAATTCCTGGCAAGCTCCGCAAACAGGGAAGGTTTTCAAAACTGACGAGGATTTGAAAAAAGAGTAGACAAAAGTATGTAAGAAAGATTGCGCAAGTGCTGCACAGGATTTGATGGGTTATGTTCAAGGTGAAGGGGGGCTTAATAAAATTTCAAAAATATTCAAATCTAAATTAACTTTGGGCGATCACTTTTACAATTGTATTTTTTTTCGAGTATAATTTTTAAATCTAAATCTAAATAACATTTTAATGGTGCTATACTTCTGCGATTCTTCCTTTTTACCTTTCGATCAAGTCCAGAATACAAAGCAGCAAAGTTTATTATTTTGTTGATTTTACTGTTTGAAGCTACGTTAACTGCTAAAATGGATCTCTCTCTAGAATCAAAGAGTAATACTGACTTGGGTTATACAATTTTGGAAATATTAAAAAAAAAACAATATTCAAAATGATTTAAAAAATCTCAATGTAGGGAACGAACAGCAGAAACATATTTATGATAAGCTTCCGGTGAACAATTTGCCGAGTTCTGGTTCAATTGCCAATGATGCCATTGTATGGACGGAATAAGGAATCTGAATTGATTCTTTTCAAAGGGAGAGTACTTAAATGGGAATATTTAAACTAAATATTTAGGATTTTTTTCGAAGATGTTTAGGAAAAGGTTTTGGGAAAACCTTGTCGAAGATTACTCATAGTTTATTCAGGGAGATTTCTTTTTCAATAGAAACAGACAGAATTTATCCAATCCGGATAAGAACGACATGGAAACTACTGTTGTTATTGAAAAGATAAAATATAAGAATTTTTGGTGGAATAGCAGAAAAATTTCTTGTGAATAATAAAAAAAATCCTTGAAAATTTAAAAGGAAAAAATTCCATTAAAAAAACAAAAAAAAAATCCTGTGAAATATCCAAGGATTTATTTTTTGTGAACATCAGCAAGGTTTCCGCGGTAATTTAGAAGAACTTACCGTGGAAGTTTATAACAATTTCTCGGAGTATTCAGAAGAAGTTCCTTAGAAAACTTTGAAAAAAAATCAGGGTGGATTCATTTACATTCTCTTGTGGAAATTGTTAAAAATTTCCCGAGACAATTCAGGAGATATTTGGGGTCACTTGGCAGAATAGTGGAAATTTGTTTCCTTATCACGTGTGCGAATAGAGGTGTGAAAAATGAGGAATAAGTTCGAACAGTTATAAGTGAGAAAAGTGAGAAATAAGATTTTAAAGTGAGTAGTGGCGGGAGACTAAAAGCCAATTGGGCAGAGGCCACTAGCCCGGAAATTGTTTTGCTGAATATGACATTGGACCGAACGAACTATTCGGCCGAAACCTGTCTGGCCGAAAGTCATTTGACCGAAAATGTCATTTGGCTGAAATGGACATACGACCAATAACGTCGTTTGGCCGAACCGATCATAGGCCGTAAATGTCGTTTGGCTGAATAGGTCATTTGGCTCAATTGGTCAGTTTGTCAAAAATACCGTTTGACCAAAATGGTCATTTGGCCGAAAAAGTGGTTTGGCGGAATAGGTCGTTTGTCCGGAATGTTTGTTTGGCAGATTGGGCCATTTGGCCGAAAATGTCATTTAGCCAAACAGGTCAAATGGCCGAAAAACCATTTGTAGTAGATTATGAGAAGTGGAAAGTGAGACGTGAGAAATGATACGTCTCAATTCTTACTCATCATTTATCACTACTCATTTCTCATATCTTACTTCTCACAGTGAAAAGTTATTAGTGCGAGGTGAAAAGTGAGGAATAAGAAGTGATAAATTAGGAGTGAGGAATGATAAAAGAGACGTCTAGCATCTTACTCTTACTACTCACTTTTCATTTCTCTCTGTGTATTAGTGAAAAGTAAGAAGTGAAATCTGAGACGTTTTTTTTCCATTTCTCACTTGTTACTTCTCATTCCTTGCTTTTCGTCTCTCACTCACTCTCACAGAAATCAAAAGTAAGAAGCAGTGTTGGTAAAATCATTCGCAAATTTCAATCATCGAACCCTCCCGTGCGAGAAAAATCGTTTGCGAGTTGGAAGAAATGCATCACGCCTGAGTTTTTTTATTCTAAGTCGTTTGACCCATTTGCCAAAAAAAGCATCTAGCTCCAAAAAGCAATTGAAATCAATTTGAAGGCAATTAATTGCTCTAGATGCCGCGAACGTCAATTTACTATTTTTAACGAAGGAGAGATTTTGAGGTTTTTCTGGAATAGAGTGAAAAATGAGACGTGAGAAGTGAGACATATCACTTCTTTATTAAAATTTTCACTTTGATGAGAAATGAGAACTGCTCACTGCTCACTTCTCAATTATCATTAATCACTCCACACTTTTTACATTCACTATTGCTCGGACAAACATGTTCAGCCATAGAAGCTTTTCAGCAAACAACATTCACGGACCTATGACCCGTTCAGCCAAACGACTTTTTCGGTCAAATTATTTTCGGCACAATAACCATGTCGGCTAAAAGTTTAGTTTAGTTTAATGAGGGGTTAAAAGTAACGTGAAAAAACTTTGGTTCTAGTTTTGCGGCAATATTTTGATATAGTTTATACATATGTTGTTAATAAAAAATGTAAAAATTCACAGAAAATTAGTATTTTTTTGAACTTCTATACAAATTGTATGTAACACAAAAATATTGAAAACAATTGTTTGTCACTTATACTCCTTTGCATTTGACCCTTTCAAATGGGATTCAGCTGGACGACTTACGATCTAACGTGTTATTCGGTCATGTGTCCCTCAGCTAACTGGCTTTTGGTCAAATTACTTTTGGCCAAACGACCCTACCTCTGAGCAGTAAGACGTGAGATGTGAGAAATGAGTGGTGAGAAGTGGGTGGTGCGAAATAAAAAGCAAAAGTTGAAGTGAAACAGAAGGAAGAAGGTTGAATGAAAACGGAGACAGGAAAAAAAGAAGAAAGAAGAAGGAAGAAGAAAGAGGAATGAAAAAGGAAGGTAAAAGTATGAAGAAAAAAAAGGTGAAAAAAAGAAGGAAAAAGAGAGTAGAAGGTAGGTAGAATGAAAATAGAAGAACGGAAAAAGGAAGAAGGAAGAAGAAAGAAGGATGAACGAAGAAGGAAAAAAAAACAGAGAAAGAAGAAAAAAGAAGGACAAAGAAAGAAGTAAGAAGGGAGAAGAATGGAGAATGAAAAGGAAGGAAGAAAGAAAGAAGATGGGAGGAGGAAAAAGGAAGAAGAAAGACGGAAGTAGGAAGAAGCAAGAATGAAAAAGAAAGAAGCCATAAAGAAGAAGAAAGAAGGAATAATAAAGAAGGAAGAAAGAAGAAGGAAGATAGATGTAAGAAGAAAGAAGAAAGAAGAAGGGATAAAGAAAAAGCAGAATGAAGAAAGTAGAAGATACAAGAAAGATGTAAGAAGAGCAAAGGAAGAAAAAATAAGGAAGAAAGAAAAAGGAAGGAAAAGAAAGAAGGAAAAAAAGTAAGAAGGAAGAAGAAAAGAAGAAAGACGGAAGTAAGATAAAGAAAGAAGGAAGAAGGAATAAAGAAGTAGGAAGAAAAAAAGGAAGAAGGAAGAAGTAGAAGGGCAGAAAGATGATGCAGTTTTAAAGAAGAAGGATGAAGAAAGAAGAAAGTAGGAAGTTGTTTTCAGAAAAAAATCCTTTGAGAATAAGTCAATTATTAATTCATGGAGTTATGTTTGATGATGTTAATTTGTATTTAAGAGCCGAATTGAGTGGGTATTTTCGGACTCCGACAGGAAGTGATAATTGTAGTTGGATAAGATATTCCTCTATGGACAGAAGTATGCTATACATCTGAAAGTTGTTGTCTTCTGCACTATTTTGAGATTTGAGTGAATGCCCCGACATATATCTCATTTGTAAATCAACAGTTTGGTCCCATGCGTTCCTATGAAATGACATCGAACAGTCATATTTGTCCAATCACATGAAACAAATCAGCAACAAATTAATTTATTGACTCCCAATGGAGAAGAGCTTTCCTGAGGATTAATTTCTGAGACTCCTTCCAATTAAGTCTTTGTCAATGACAAACAGCTTCAAACCTCGCGTTTATCTACACTCTACAATTTCGATTTCAGTCCCCGCACTCGACGCAGTCCCCGCATGCGACGTGGGAAATCCCCCGAGTTCGATCGTAAAGAAACCCCATTAGCCACATTCTCTACCGCAACCATCATCATGACATTCACCAAAGAGAAAGATCAATTTTCGACAATATCATCCGAACCACTCAGTCAAAACATCGTTTTCCGCACCACACAGCGCCGCCAGCAACCCGCTTTCCCTTCCTTCTATATGTATTCCGTCTTCGCGCGTTGATGCGCGCTCTATGACGTAATCTCCAACGTCACCTCACTGACTGCCACCACCCACCGACCGTTCCGCTCCAACCGACATCATCGCCGTGAACCAACTCACTTTTACTTGCAAACAAACTTCTCGCGAGGCGATGGATGGAGTTGCCGATGGGTGGATTGCAAAACTCTATTTTATTATTGTCGTAGTCGCGCAGCTTCTTTCCTATTCACTTCCATCGATCCAGCCGTAGCCGGTTAGTCCAACCGACACTGCGAGTGAATGGAATATGGAATCGCTCGATTGCGAGAGAGAGTGTGTAAATTGCGTTAAGTCATAGCGCTTAAGTTTTTCTCATTTTCCTCTTGTTGATCAACTTCTTCGCCTCCATGGGAACAATGCGCGCGGACGCGGGGTCGGTGGTTGCGCTGCTGGACAACCCATTCCTACACATACACACTCACTCGCAGCTCTTTCTCTTTTGATTTTCTTCATTTCTTTTTGAGTTGGCGTTCGCATCGTCGGTCGCTGAAATCGTATACGGCGGTAGGCTTCGGCGGCCGCAACGATCGTTTGCAACTCGTTGAAAACTAGTTTTATTGCACCAGCCAGGCCAGCATAGTAAAAATACAGACGCAGAGGGGCCCCCGAGATGAGAAAAATGTCGCAATTTGAGACGGCCGGGTATTGTTGCGCCCCATTCCAAACGATTGGCGACCAGATGAGACGACCAGACGAAGACGTCGACGGACGGACGTGGACGGATTGGAAGCAGCGAGAGTGGAAAATGGCATAGAAAAATGATGCAAAGATACGATACTCTCGATGCTGTAATACCTTCTCCGGTTGAGGAGCAGCCAGCAGCCGCGGAAGAAGAAGGGGGCATTGATGGGAAGGCGGAGGATCGGTTCCATGCATGCGTGACTGGCTCACTGACTGACTGACTGACTTAGTTTTATTTACTAATGAAATACAGTAACTAATGGGCGAATGGTTAGTGCAGCTGAAGAATCGATTGTTTGCCGTTTGCGGAGATCTTGGCCGCTGATTCGGCGATGACGACGATTGCACCATTCGTTCGAAAGTTGGAACGAGTGTGAAACTCGTGTGCAGTTGAGATCAGAGTTTAGAACGTCATCTTGAAAATGTAAAATGACTTCGAAGGAACATTTGTCCTTGTAGAACTGTTGTCAGGAATTCTGATAAATTTTCCTGATTTTCTCTATGAAGTACTTCCTTTGAAAATTCCGAAGAATTTTTCAAAGGAATTTCCAAGTATTTCTTGAGAAAATTCAAAAAAAAATTCTGAGGCAAATCTTCCCGACGAAATTTTAAAGAATTATTTAAGGAACTTCGGAAGAGTTCACCTGAAAAATTTTAAAGAATTTCCCGAAGAATCACAGAAGAATTTCCCAAGGAAAATCCGGATAATTTCTCAAGGAAATACCGAAAAAAATTTCCCAAAGGAATTCCAAAGAATTGTCCGAGAATACTCCAGAGAGTTTCCTAACCAAAATCCGAAGAATTTTCCGAGGAATTTCCGAAGAATTTCCCGAAAAAAAATATGCAGATTTTCCGAAGAATTTCCCGAGGAAAATCAGAAAAAAAAATCCGAAAAGTTTCCCGATGAAATTTAGAAAAATTCCCGACGAACACAGAAAAAAAATTCGAGGGGAACTACAGAAAAAAATTCCGAAGAAATTCAAAGAAATTTGCCGAGGAATTTCAGAAGAATTTCCCGAAGAAATTCAAAAGAGCTTCCCAAGTAAATTCCACAAAGAATTTCCTTAAGAAATTCTCAAAAGTTTCATATTATTACATATTATTACATATTATATCAATATTAAAGTTCGAAAAAATTTCCCGAGAAAATTCCCAAAAGCTTCCCATGGAAAATCCGGAGAATTTCCCGAGAAAATTCAGAAGTATTTTTTGACGAAATTCCGAAGATTATTCCGCATAGTTTCCCGACAAAAGTCAAAAGAACTGCCCGAGGAAATTCCGAAAAAAAATCCGAAGTTTTTCCGTGGCGATGCCGAAGCATATTACGAGAAAATTTCGAATTATTTCCCCGCGAAGAATATCACGAAAAAAATCCGGAGAATTTTCCGTCGACATAAAAAAAAATCCCCGGACAATTTCTTAAGCAAACTCCGAGAAATTTCTGGAAAAAATGCCAAAGAATTTCCGAGGAAATTTCGAAGATTTCACTGTGGAAAAGTAGCAGAATTTTACGAGTAAGGGAAGATCCATAAAGCACGTCACGCAAAAATTGGCGATTTTCAGCCCCCACTCCCCCCTTCGTCACGTTTTTTGTAACAAACCCCTAGAATTTTCGCATGGATCGTCACGCTGCTCAGAACCCCCCTCCCCCCTAGAGGCGTGACGTACTTTCTGGACGGCCCCTAAAATATGAAGATTTTCAGAAGCAATTCCAAAGAATTGATACCCGGCGGCAAACGAGCTTTTCAATTAAACGTAAAATAAAAAAAAACAGGCTGAGGCCAAAAATGTCATTTGGGCGAACAGTTCATTAGGTTTTAAAAGTCATTGTTGGCCAAATAGTTCTTTCTGATAAACGATTCCGATCCTCTCGAAGGGAGACTACCGATCGTCTTAAAAGGAAGCATTCGAGCCTCTTGAAAGAAGGCCTCCAAGCCTCTTAAAAGGAGGTTTCCGAGCCTCTTGAAAGGAGGCTTTCAACCCTCTTGAAAGAAGGGTTCCAAGCTTCTTGAAAGGAGGCTTCTGAGCCTCTTGAAAGGAAGCTTCTGGGCCTCTTGAAAGGAGGTTACCCAGCCTTTTGAAAGGAGGCTCCCCAGCCACTTGAAAGAAGGCTTCCCAGCCTCTTGAAAGAAAGCTTTCCAGCCACTTGAAAGGAGGCTTTCCAGCCTCTTAAAAGGAGGCTTCCGAGCTTCTTGAAAGGAGGCACCCGTGTCTCTTGAAAGGAGGTTTCCGAGCCTCTTGAAAGGAGGGTTCCGAGCCTCTAGAAAGAGTATAACCAGCCTTTTGAAAGGGGGTTTCCCAGCCTCTTGAACTAAGGCTTCCCAGCCTCTTGAAAGAAGGCTTCTCAGCCTTTTGAAAGGACGCTTCCAAGCATTTTGAAAGAAAACTTCTCGGCCTTTTGAATGGAGGCTTTCGAGCCCCTTGACAAGAAACCGTCTTTAAGGCAATACGGCCAAAAATGTTTAGCCGAATTGGTCTTTTGGCAGAAAAAGTCGCTTGGCAAAAAAGATCATTAAATGATCGGAATTCGGTCAAATGACCAAAAATGCCGTTTGACTGAAATGATCGTTTGGCGGAAAAGGACCCAAAAATGTCACCCAAAAATGTCACAGGTAATATGGCTAAAAATGTAATTTAGCCGCGCATACGACCGTAAATGTCGTTTGCTGGCCGAAAACATCGAACAATAGCTAATGTGAAAATTGTGAAGTGTTAAATTATAATTGAATAGGGAGAAATAAGAAATGAGAAGTGAGACGTCTTACTTCTCATTTCTCACTACTCAATATGAAATGTGAGAAGTGTGAAGTGATAAGAGGGAAAGGAGAAATGGTAAATGAAAAGTGGGAGATGAGAAGGCATTTCATTCCTCATCTCACACCACATTTATTACTTCTTACTTTGCACTGTGAAATGTGAGAATTCAGAAATGAGGGGTGAAAAGTGAGTGGTAACAAGCAAGAATCGAGAAGTGACATGTCAAGTAAGAAATGAGAAGTGGTAACTGAGTAGTGAAAAGTGAGAAATAAAATAGAAATGAGTCGTCTCACTTCTCATTTCCATTGTGAAAAGCGAAGAACACAGAGTGGGAAGTGAAAATTAAGAAGTGAGAAATGATAAGTGGGAAGTGAGTTTTGTCTCACTCCTCACTTCTGTGAGAACTGACAAATGAGAAATGGGAAGTGGATGGTAACGAGTAAGAAATGAGATGCAAGATGTCTCACGTCTTACTTCTCACTTTTTACTTGTTAGTTCTCACTTCTCACAGTTAGAAGGGAGAAATAAAAAGTGAAAAGTAAAAAATGGAACGTGAGACGCCTTGCTTCTTATTTTGCATCTCTCATTTTCACAGTGCACTATGGTCCAGGATACAGATTTACGCGGAAAGATGCATTTTACGCCAAAAGTATTGCTTTTCTCACTGAAGAATATACTACCGTGCAAATTTGTCAAAGTACCATAACAAATGCTCACACGTCCAATTGTATAGAAATTAGCAAAAGCACAATCCAAAACATCATTCTTGCATCTTTTTCCACACCTCAAAAAGCACTTTCTTGCAGTTGAGACGTCATCCCTATATGGAGGAACTGGTGGGAACATATTTTGGTGTGACAATATTTTTGAATAGGAGTCGAACACGGCGCAAAATTGGCAATATATTTTTTTTTTATAAAAAAATTTTGTTCTACAAAATTGTTCGGAATAGTAAGGCCATCATTATGGTGCTATTAAAAAATAGGGTGCCGCCTTATTTAGTTTTTTTTTTAATTCACGTAGTACTGACATCTAATGTTCTACAAATTTGCAACGCAGCATATTCCATAAAAAAAAATGAAAAAAAAAAAACTATTTTCTGTAGCTCTCAAGTTGGCTAATTTAGAGCAATTTTTCCTACTTGGCTTAAGGTATCCCTAAAAAAAAACAGTATTTTTGATTTACTTTTGTTGATGTCGTTTTCTCAGAAATGTCGTTTTCGGGTGACTTTTAGAGATCAGCTTTTGATGTATAAATATGTACAATAGCTTTTGCCGATCGAAAGTTATAATCGTTTTTCTGTCAAAATTACATTTTTGTTTCGAAAGTTGATATCTTCGATTAGGGCAAACCAATTAAATATGTTTACACGGCATTTGAAAAAGCAACTCATATTCTTTATTATGTCAAAAAATTGAAGATATGTATTTTTTCTATTTAAAGTTTTACCAATAGTAAACTAATGTCATATTTTTCTAATTAAATTGATTTAACTCGAAAACGGAAAAAGATACAGACGATGTTCTTATAACAAAACACGCGTATTAAAAATCCCCAAAAGCCTTCAGAACGTAACATTTTGAGGGACATGACACCCTAAGCCTAGTAAGTAAAATTGAGCTACAGAGCTACAGAAAAAGTTTAAATCCAAAAGTTGATTGGAATAAGCTGCGCTGAAACATAGAACGTAGAACGTTTTATGTCAATATTCTGCAAAAAAATAAAAAATCTCACATTTTTATAAATTGTGCCACCTTATTTATTCCAGAACAACTGTAGAATAATTTTTCTTAAGTATAGTTTTGGCCGAAAATGCAACTTTTCTCGTTAATCTTGGGCAATAATGATAAAACGAATGAAAAGTGTTATAGCTATAGATTTTTTATTTTTCATTTTTCACGAATGTCACTTTTTTGGGCTCTTCAAGATGCATGTTTTGCTATAAGAACATCGTCAGTATCTTTGTCCGTTGTCGAGTTAAATCAATTTATTTGAAAAAATATGACATTAGTGAAATTGATAAAACTTGAGATAAAAATTAACCTATCTCCAATTTTTCTCTTGAAAAAAGAATATGAGTTGCTCTTTCAAATGCAGTGTAAAAATATTTTTTGGTCTACTCCAAACGGAGACAACAAATTTTGAAAAAAAAAACGTAATCTTGTCAGAAAAACAATTATAACTTTTGATCAGCAAAAGATTATTTACACATAAAAAGTTGATTTTTGTTAGTTCTATAAGTCACCCGAAGACGACTTTTCTAAAAAATCAAAAACATAAAAATTAGATCAAAAAGTAGATTGTTACTGTGGAAAGTGATAAGTGCGAATTAAGAAGTAACAAAACGTCTGTCTTCCCTTTTCTCACTTCTCATTGTGAAAGGTGAGAAGTACGACATGAGAAAGGAAGAGTGAGAAGTTAGACGTTTCTTTTCTTACTTTAAAATTATCATTTCTTACCCGTAATTATCATTTATCTCTTTGCACTTTTTACATTCTCTATTGTTTTACCAAATGGCATTTTCGGTCATATGACCCGTTCGGTAAAGTACATTTACAGTTCTATGACCTGTTCGGTCAAAAGACATTTTCGGCCACATAGCCCTATCTGATAAACGACCATTTCAGCCAAACGGCATTGTCGGCCACACGGCTTTTTCGGTCGAATGATATTTTCGACCATATGACCATTATCGTTTTCTGGAATTAAGTTTTGTTCGGCTAAATGACATATTCAGTCAAACAACCCTTCTCCATTACCCAGCCCCTCTGGATAATACTGTTGGGCGGTGTAAGGAAAAACGATACATTGCCGGGTTTATTTATCCAGTGGCTTGAGCTGTTCACCTTGAATTGATCTACGACTTATCTATTGAGTCTTGCGTCTTAACAATTCACTGTTTCGTCCGTTGTAGAGGATCAGGCGCATCAATATTTTTTTGATAACGCTACTAATTTTGTTGCCAAAACCGTATAAAGGGTCAAAATGTTTGACCGCACTTGTCTTTTGGCAGAAAGGGCCATTCGGTCAAACATATCACTTGGCCGAAAAGGTCATATGGCTAAAAATGTAATTTTCTCATTGACATTACATACCCCACGCCTCGCCGCTTAGTGTTTTACATCTCTTCCACAGTTGTTAACTGCGAGGTTTCAAAGCCAAATTTCCTTTTTTTTGTATTCGTATATCATGTGGTTAACACGATGATACTTTTATGCCCAAAATCCCGAAAATTTCCTAGGCCGGGACCAGGAATCAAACCCCGCCACCTTCAGTATGGTCTTGCTTTGTAGCCGCGCATCTTTCCGCACGGTTAAGGAAGCCCCCTAACAATAGTAAATGTTAAAAGAGTGAAGTTATTAATGATAATTGAGAATGCTTTTTTTTTTTCAAATGGGCCTTTCAAAAACTTTTTTCAAATGGTCCTAATTGATTCGATTGGCGAATGTGCTCTTGATGTTAACTATTTGGTCAACTAATGTACCTAATAGAAATAATTGATTGCAATCTTTCTGGTAGTAATGTCAGTTGAACCAAATATGCTGAATAGAGATTATGAGCCGTTTCAAATTTCAAGGTCAAATACAGTTATGCCTATTTGAAAAAAGTTCCTAGAAGGAAGAAACAAGAATTGAGAAGTGAGACGAGAAGTGTGAAGTGTGAAGTGATAAGAGAGATATGAGAAGTGGTAAATGAGATGTGAGAAGTGAGTAATGACAAGCAAGAATCGAGTAGTGTGAAGTCAAGTAAGAAATGAGAACTGAGAAGTGAGAAATAAAATAGAAATGGGTCGTCTCACCTCTCATTTCTCACTGTGAAATGCGAAGATCACAAAGTAAGAAGTGAGAAATGATAAGTGGGAGGTGAGAAGTAAGAAATCTCACCTTTCAACTGTAAAAATCTAAAGTGAGACGACTCTTTTCTCTCTTATCTCTCACATTTCATTTCTTTGTGACTTCTTACTTCTCAGTTATCATTAATCTATTCACACTTTTCACATTCACTATTGTTCAGCCAGATGAGATTTTCGGTCTCATGACGTTGTAGACCAAATGACATTTTGGGCCGTATGACCCATTCGGCTTAATGGCCGTTACAGCCAATGCCCATTTCGTCCAAATGACCTTTCCGTCGAACGAACTGTTCGCCCTTATGACCAGTTCAATTTCGACAGTAAGTCCATTTCGTCCAGATGGGTTCCAGCCTAATGGTTTGCTCGGCCAAATGACATACTCCGTCAGACAACTTTTGAATTAGTGACCCTCGGCCTTTTCCCGAATGACTTCCGGGCAAACGTTCCATCCTTGACGGATGGATTAGGCAGTCTGTAATTAAGATAGGAGCTTGTGAATACGAGATGGCAACACTGATTCTACGATGGGAGAAAAAACTTGCCTTTGGAAATGCCTTTACTAATCCATGTTTTAAAACAATATTTAATCCTTGCACCTGATCGTTATGGATAAGTCGTCAATTCGAGAGTTCTCAAAAGACTATCGTATGTAACTTTTTCTGGCATCCCAACAACAAAATTTCTACAAATTATTCAAACTTATCAAATAGTAGTTGCAGAAATAGAAAAATTAAAAATAAATCATAAAAATACACAAAAACCGATGAATTTGAGAAAATTGTTCATAAGCAATAAGTGTTTTTAAAAAAGAAGCCATCTTTGAAAACTGCTCAACTTTATTTACATTTATATATTTACTAGACAAACCTGACCGATTTCGTTCGTGTTTTGTTATCTTCCTAGTTGTCAATCGTTTGTTTGATCGCAGCATCGCACTCTACCGTGGGGCATCGAAATCCGTACGCTTAAGCACTTAAGTATATGGAAAAGCCTTTATAATTAATTTAAATCCACCATTGACGGATTTCGAAACATAGAATCAAAATCCGTACAGTTATTTTTTGTCTAAATATACGAATTTAATCAAATCGGTTAGCTAAACTACTGCTGCAAATAGTTCAATACGCAACTTAGGAAAGTTCTCTTAGATTTTTTCCGCTGATCTTACTTTATTAATTGCTATTTGAAATTTTATCACAGATACTTTTGAGACTTTTTAAGGTCAACAAGCGAGCAAATGACAGTTAAAACTTCGCCATTGCGTTTGATGGGGAGCGATATGTTAATTAATTTTTGTAATTTTAATTTCAAAGCCTACTTTTCAATTTAATGACCAAAAAGCTTGCTGTCCAGCATATGAACAAGATAAAATGAATAATTTCCTCAGGTGGACGGATTTAGGTCCTCCACGGTAGATCGATTTCAGTTCGAGCTGATGGCTTTCTGAAGAACTCATAAAAAAGTTGTATTTTGACAATTGTGCTACTTTCTCCGTAAAGGACGAACTTTTCGGAATCCAATATTGTTCACCTCGCGTTTTCACTGGCTCCACTAACAATACTGAAACACCACGCAGAACTGTCATATTTTTATTCTACTTGCTACGAGGCAGCAAAGCAAAATAAAAAAGGTGATAATTATGCGAGGTTAAATTTATTTGGATTCAGGACAATTTCACATTACATGCACCATATTTTTATGTATATGAACACAACGGATCCTAATACCGAATCGATTAATGAGAAAGCCGTACAAATCGGTCAAGATATATCTTCCACTCTGGTTTATTTATTCGAAATTTCCTGATTTTCCATGAGTAAGATTTCGCTTCATCGCAAAGGGAATTACGCACTTACATAAAC